>NC_080046.1:12036518-12083612 GCF_012489685.1 Lotus japonicus
CTATATAAAAATATGCTCAATTCTAGTTTCCGGGGAAAAAGTTACGGCTGTTTAAAGTTTGCAGCCGAATTAACCCTTCAAAATTCAACCAGTAGGTTCCGTTTTCTATTTTTACCGATTTCCCCCGTTTAATTCGGCTGGTAGTTGAATAAACTAGCCTCTTCTCTCCCAAAACCATATAAAATATGCTCAATTTTTTGGTTCCGGGGCAAAAGTTATGGATTTTTGAAGTTTGCAGCTGAATTAACCTTCAAAATTCAACCTGTAGGTTCCGTTTTCTGTTTTTACCGGTTTTCGCCGTTTAATTCGGCTGGCACTTGAATAAAGTAGCTTCTTCTACCCCAAAAGCATATAAAATATGCTCAATTCTGGGTTCCGGGGCAAAAGTTAGGGCTGTTTGAAAGTTGCAGCCGAGTTAACCTTCAAAATTCAACCTGTAGGTTCCGATTTCTATTTTTACCGATTTCCCCCGTTTAATTCGGCTGGCACATGATTAAAGTAGCTTCTTCTACCCCAAAAGCATATAAAATATTCTTAATTCTGGGTTCTGGGGCAAAGTTAGGGCTGTTTGAAAGTTGCAGCCGAGTTAACCTTCAAAATTCAACCTATAGGTTCCGATTTCTATTTTTACCGATTTACCCCGTTTAATTCGGCTGGCACTTGAATAATGTAGCTTCTTCTACCCCAAAAGCATATAAAGTATGCTCAATTCTGGGTTCCGGGGCAAAAGTTAGGGCTGTTTGAAAGTTGCAGCCGAGTTAACCTTCAAAATTCAACCTGTAGGTTCCGTTTTCTGTTTTTACCGGTTTCCGCCGTTTAATTCGGCTGGCACTTGGAATAAAAGTAGCTTCTTCTACCCCAAAAGCATATATAAATATGCTCAATTCGGGGTTCCGGGGCAAAAGTTAGGGCTGTTTGAAAGTTGCAGCCGAGTTAACCTTCAAAATTCAACCTGTAGGTTCCGATTATATTTTTCATCGATTTCCCCCGTTTAATTCGGCTGGCAGGTGAATAAAGTCGCTTCTTCTCTCCCAAAAGCATATAAAATATGCTCAATTCTGGTTCCTGGGCAAAAGTTATGGCTGTTTGAAGTTTGCAGGCGAATTAACCTTCAAAATTAAACCTGTAGGTTCTGATTTATATTTTTTACCGGTTTCCCCTGTTTAATTTCAGATGGCAGGAGAATAAAGTCGCTTTTCCTCCAAAACTATATAAATATGCTCAATTCTAGTTTCCGAGGAAAAAGTTACGGTTGTTTGAAGTTTGCAGCCGAATTAACCTTCAAAATTCAACCAGTAGGTTCCGTTTTCTATTTTTAACCGATTTTCCCCCGTTTAATTCGGCCTGGCAGTTGAATAAACTAGCTCTTTCTCTCCCAAAACCATATAAAATATGCTCAATTCTGGGTTCCGGGGCAAAAGTTGTGGCTGTTTGAAGTTTGCAGCTGAATTATCCTTCAAAATTCAACCTGTAGGTTCCGTTTTCTGTTTTTACCGGTTTCCGCCATTTAATTCGGCTGGCACATGAATAAAGTAGCTTCTTCTACCCCAAAAGCATATAAAATATGCTCAATTCGGGGGTTCCGGGGCAAAAGTTAGGGCTGTTTGAAAGTTGCAGCCGAGTTAACCTTCAAAAATTCAACCTGTAGGTTCCGATTAATATTTTTATCGATTTCCCACCGTTTAATTCGGCTGGCAGGTGAATAAAGTCGCTTCTTCTCTCCCAAAAGCATATAAAATATGCTCAATTCTGGTGTTCCTGGGCAAAAGTTATGGCTGTTTGAAGTTTGCAGCCCGAATTAACCTTCAAAATTAAACCTGTAGGTTCTGATTTTATATTTTACCGGGTTTCCCCTGTTTAATTCAGCTGGCAGGAGAATAAAGTCGCTTCTTCTCTCCAAAACTATATAAAATATGCTCAATTCTAGTTTCCGGGGAAAAAGTTAAGGCTGTTTGAAGTTTGCAGCCGAATTAACCTTCAAAATTCAACCAGTAGGTTCCGTTTTCTATTTTTACCGATTTCCCCCGTTTAATTCGGTTGGCAGTTGAATAAACTAGCCTCTTCTCTCCCAAAAGCATATAAAATATGCTCAATTCTGGGTTCCGGGGCAAAAGTTATGGTTGTTTGAAGTTTGCAGCTGAATTAACCTTCAAAATTCAACCTGTAGGTTCCGTTTTCTGTTTTTACCGGTTTCCCCCGTTTATTTCGGCTGGCACTTGAATAAAGTAGCTTCTTCTACACCTAAAGCATATAAAATATGCTCAATTCTGGGTTCCGGGGCAAACGTTAGGGCTGTTTGAAAGTTGCAGCCGAGTTAACCTTCAAAATTCAACCTGTAGGTTCTGATTTTTATTTTTACCAGTTTCGCTTGTTTAATTCGAGTGGCAGGTGAATAAAGTCGCTTCTTCTCTCCCAAAACTATATAAAATATGCTCAATTCTAGTTTCCGGGGAAAAAGTTACGGCTGTTTGAAGTTTGCAGCCGAATTAACCTTCAAAATTCAACCAGTAGGTTCCGTTTTCTATTTTTACCGATTTCCCCCGTTTAATTCGGTTGGCAGTTGAATAAACTAGCCTCTTGTCTCCCAAAACCATATAAAATATGCTCAATTCTGGGTTCCGGGGCAAAAGTTATGGTTGTTTGAAGTTTGCAGCTGAATTAACCTTCAAAATTCAACCTGTAGGTTCCGTTTTCTGTTTTTACCGGTTTCCCCCGTTTATTTCGGCTGGCACTTGAATAAAGTAGCTTCTTCTACACCAAAAGCATATAAAATATGCTCAATTCTGGGTTCCGGGGCAAACGTTAGGGCTGTTTGAAAGTTGCAGCCGAGTTAACCTTCAAAATTCAACCTGTAGGTTCCGATTTTTATTTTTACCGGTTTCGCTTGTTTAATTCGGCTGGCAGGTGAATAAAGTCGCTTCTTCTCTCCCAAAACTATATAAAATATGCTCAATTCTAGTTTCCGGGGAAAAAGTTACGGCTGTTTAAAGTTTGCAGCCGAATTAACCTTCAAAATTCAACCAGTAGGTTCCGTTTTCTATTTTTACCGATTTCCCCCGTTTAATTCGGCTGGTAGTTGAATAAACTAGCCTCTTCTCTCCCAAAACCATATAAAATATGCTCAATTTTTGGTTCCGGGGCAAAAGTTATGGCTTTTTGAAGTTTGCAGCTGAATTAACCTTCAAAATTCAACCTGTAGGTTCCGTTTTCAGTTTTTACCGGTTTCCGCCGTTTAATTCGGCTGGCACTTGAATAAAGTAGCTTCTTCTACCCCAAAAGCATATAAAATATGCTCAATTCTGGGTTCCGGGGCAAAAGTTAGGGCTGTTTGAAAGTTGCAGCCGAGTTAACCTTCAAAATTCAACCAGTAGGTTACGTTTTCTATTTTTACCGATTTCCCCCGTTTAATTCGGCTTATAGTTGAATAAACTAGCCTCTTCTCTCCCAAAACCATATAAAATATGCTCAATTCTAGTTTCCAGGGAAAAAGTTACGGCTGTTTAAAGTTTGCAGCCGAATTAACCTTCAAAATTCAACCAGTAGGTTCCGTTTTCTATTTTTACCGATTTCCCCCGTTTAATTCGGCTGGTAGGTTAATAAACTAGCCTCTTCTCTCCCAAAACCATATAAAATATGCTCAATTTTTGGTTCCGGGGCAAAAGTTATGGATTTTTGAAGTTTGCAGCTGAATTAACCTTCAAAATTCAACCTGTAGGTTCCGTTTTCTGTTTTTACCGGTTTTCGCCGTTTAATTCGGCTGGCACTTGAATAAAGTAGCTTCTTCTACCCCAAAAGCATATAAAATATGCTCAATTCTGGGTTCCGGGGCAAAAGTTAGGGCTGTTTGAAAGTTGCAGCCGAGTTAACCTTCAAAATTCAACCTGTAGGTTCCGATTTCTATTTTTACCGATTTCCCCCGTTTAATTCGGCTGGCACATGATTAAAGTAGCTTCTTCTACCCCAAAAGCATATAAAATATTCTCAATTCTGGGTTCTGGGGCAAAAGTTAGGGCTGTTTGAAAGTTGCAGCCGAGTTAACCTTCAAAATTCAACCTATAGGTTCCGATTTCTATTTTTTACCGATTTACCCCGTTTAATTCGGCTGGCACTTGAATAATGTAGCTTCTTCTACCCCAAAAGCATATAAAGTATGCTCAATTCTGGGTTCCGGGGCAAAAGTTAGGGCTGTTTGAAAGTTGCAGCCGAGTTAACCTTCAAAATTCAACCTGTAGGTTCCGTTTTCTGTTTTTACCGGTTTCCGCCGTTTAATTCGGCTGGCACTTGAATAAAGTAGCTTCTTCTACCCCAAAAGCATATAAAATATGCTCAATTCGGGGTTCCGGGGCAAAAGTTAGGGCTGTTTGAAAGTTGCAGCCGAGTTAACCTTCAAAATTCAACCTGTAGGTTCCGATTAATATTTTTATCGATTTCCCCCGTTTAATTCGGCTGGCAGGTGAATAAAGTCGCTTCTTCTCTCCCAAAAGCATATAAAATATGCTCAATTCTGGGTTCCTGGGCAAAAGTTATGGCTGTTTGAAGTTTGCAAGCGAATTAACCTTCAAAATTAAACCTGTAGGTTCTGATTTATATTTTTACCGGTTTCCCCTGTTTAATTCAGCTGGCAGGAGAATAAAGTCGCTTCTTCTCTCCCAAAACTATATAAAATATGCTCAATTCTAGTTTCCGAGGAAAAAGTTACGGCTGTTTGAAGTTTGCAGCCGAATTAACCTTCAAAATTCAACCAGTAGGTTCCGTTTTCTATTTTTACCGATTTCCCCCGTTTAATTCGGTTGGCAGTTGAATAAACTAGCCTCTTCTCTCCCAAAAGCATATAAAATATGCTCAATTCTGGGTTCCGGGGCAAAAGTTATGGTTGTTTGAAGTTTGCAGCTGAATTAACCTTCAAAATTCAACCTGTAGGTTCCGTTTTCTGTTTTTACCGGTTTCCCCCGTTTATTTCGGCTGGCACTTGAATAAAGTAGCTTCTTCTACACCAAAAGCATATAAAATATGCTCAATTCTGGGTTCCGGGGCAAACGTTAGGGCTGTTTGAAAGTTGCAGCCGAGTTAATCTTCAAAATTCAACCTGTAGGTTCTGATTTTTATTTTTACCAGTTTCGCTTGTTTAATTCGAGTGGCAGGTGAATAAAGTCGCTTCTTCTCTCCCAAAACAATATAAAATATGCTCAATTCTAGTTTCCGGGGAAAAAGTTACGGCTGTTTAAAGTTTGCAGCCGAATTAACCTTCAAAATTCAACCAGTATGTTCCGTTTTCTATTTTTACCGATTTCCCCCGTTTAATTCGGCTGGTAGTTGAATAAACTAGCCTCTTCTCTCCCAAAACCATATAAAATATGCTCAATTTTTGGTTCCGGGGCAAAAGTTATGGCTTTTTGAAGTTTGCAGCTGAATTAACCTTCAAAATTCAACCTGTAGGTTCCGTTTTCAGTTTTTACCGGTTTCCGCCGTTTAATTCGGCTGGCACTTGAATAAAGTAGCTTCTTCTACCCCAAAAGCATATAAAATATGCTCAATTCTGGGTTCCGGGGCAAAAGTTAGGGCTGTTTGAAAGTTGCAGCCGAGTTAACCTTCAAAATTCTACCAGTAGGTTCCGTTTTCTATTTTTACCGATTTCCCCCGTTTAATTCGGCTTGTAGTTGAATAAACTAGCCTCTTCTCTCCCAAAACCATATAAAATATGCTCAATTCTAGTTTCCGGGGCAAAAGTTATGGCTTTTTGAAGTTTGCAGCTGAATTAACCTTCAAAATTAAACCTGTAGGTTCCGATTTCTGTTTTTACCGATTTCCCCCGTTTAATTCGGCTGGCACATGAATAAAGTAGCTTCTTCTACCCCAAAAGCATATAAAATATTCTCAATTCTGGGTTCTGGAGCAAAAGTTAGGGCTGTTTGAAAGTTGCAGCCGAGTTAACCTTCAAAATTCAACCTATAGGTTCCGATTTCTATTTTTACCGATTTACCCCGTTTAATTCGGCTGGCACTTGAATAAAGTAGCTTCTTCTACCCCAAAAGCATATAAAGTATGCTCAATTCTGGGTTCCGGGGCAAAAGTTAGGGCTGTTTGAAAGTTGCAGCCGAGTTAACCATCAAAATTCAGCCTGTAGGTTCCGATTTATATTTTTACCGATTTCCCCCGTTTAATTCGGCTGGCAGGTGAATAAAGTCGCTTCTTCTCTCCCAAAAGCATATAAAATATGCTCAATTATGGGCTCCGGGGCAAAAGTTATGGCTGTTTGAAGTTTGCAGCCGAATTAACCTTCAAAATTAAACCTGTAGGTTCCGATTTATATTTTTACCGGTTTCTCCTGTTTAATTCGGCTGGCAGGTGAATAAAGTCGCTTCTTCTCTCCCAAAACTATATAAAATATGCTCAATTCTAGTTTCCGGGGAAAAAGTTACAGCTGTTTGAAGTTTGCAGCCGAATTAACCTTCAAAATTCAACCAGTAGGTTCCGTTTTCTATTTTTACCGATTTCCCCCGTTTAATTCGGCTGGCAGTTGAATAAACTAGCCTCTTCTCTTCCAAAACCATATAAAATATGCTCAATTCGGGGTTCCGGGGAAAAAGTTACGGCAGTTTGAAGTTTGCAGCCGAATTAACCTTCAAAATTCAACCAGTAGGTTCCGTTTTCTATTTTTACCGATTTCCCCCGTTTAATTCGGCTGGCAGTTGAATAAACTAGCCTCTTCTCTCCCAAAACCATATAAAATATGCTCAATTCTGGGTTCCGGGGCAAAAGTTAGGGCTGTTTGAAAGTTGCAGCCGAGTTAACCTTCAAAATTCAACCTGTAGGTTCAGATTTCTATTTTTAACGATTTCCCCCGTTTAATTCGGCTGGCACATGAATAAAGTAGCTTCTTCTACCCCAAAAGCATATAAAATATTCTCAATTCTGGGTTCTGGGGCAAAAGTTAGGGCTGTTTGAAAGTTGCAGCCGAGTTAACCTTCAAAATTCAACCTGTAGGTTCCGATTTCTATTTTTACCGATTTACCCCGTTTAATTCGGCTGGCACTTGAATAAAGTAGCTTCTTCTACCCCAAAAGCATATAAAGTTTGCTCAATTCTGGGTTCCGGGGCAAAAGTTAGGGCTGTTTGAAAGTTGCAGCCGAGTTAACCTTCAAAATTCAGCCTGTAGGTTCCGATTTATATTTTTACCGATTTCCCCCGTTTAATTCGGCTGGCAGGTGAATAAAGTCGCTTCTTCTCTCCCAAAAGCATATAAAATATGCTCAATTCTGGGTTCCGGGGCTAAAGTTATGGCTGTTTGAAGTTTGCAGCCGAATTAACCTTCAAAATTAAACCTGTAGGTTCCGATTTATATTTTTACCGGTTTCCCCTGTTTAATTCTGCTGGCAGGTGAATAAAGTCGCTTCTTCTCTCCCAAAACTATATAAAATATTCTCAATTCTAGTTTCCGGGGAAAAAGTTACGGCAGTTTGAAGTTTGCAGCCGAATTAACCTTCAAAATTCAACCAGTAGGTTCCGTTTTCTATTTTTACCGATTTCCCCCGTTTAATTCGGCTGGCAGTTGAATAAACTAGCCTCTTCTCTCCCAAAACCATATAAAATATGCTCAATTCTGGGTTCCGGGGCAAAAGTTATGGCTGTTTGAAGTTTGCAGCTGAATTAACCTTCAAAATTCAACCTGTAGGTTCTGTTTTCTGTTTTTACCGGTTTCCGCCATTTAATTCGGCTGGCACATGAATAAAGTAGCTTCTTCTACCCCAAAAGCATATAAAATATTCTCAATTCTGGGTTCCGGGGCAAAAGTTAGGGCTGTTTGAAAGTTGCAGCCGAGTTAACCTTCAAAATTCAACCTGTAGGTTCCGATTTCTATTTTTACCGATTTCCCCCGTTTAATTCGGCTGGCACTTGAATAAAGTAGCTTCTTCTACCCCAAAAGCATATAAAGTATGCTCAATTCTGGGTTCCGGGGCAAAAGTTAGGGCTGTTTGAAAGTTGCAGCAGAGTTAACCTTCAAAATTCAGCCTGTAGGTTCCGATTTATATTTTTACCGATTTCCCCCGTTTAATTCGGCTGGCAGGTGAATAAAGTCGCTTCTTCTCTCCCAAAAGCATATAAAATATGCTCAATTCTGGGTTCCGGGGCAAAAGTTATGGCTGTTTGAAGTTTGCAGCCGAATTAACCTTCAAAATTAAACCTGTAGGTTCCGATTTATATTTTTACCGGTTTCCCCTGTTTAATTCGGCTGGCAGGTGGATAAAGTCGCTTCTTCTCTCCCAAAACTATATAAAATATGCTCAATTTTAGTTTCCAGGGAAAAAGTTACGGCTGTTTGAAGTTTGCAGCCGAATTAACCTTCAAAATTCAACCAGTAGGTTCCGTTTTCTATTTTTACCGATTTCCCCTGTTTAATTCGGCTGGCAGTTGAATAAACTAGCCTCTTCTCTCCCAAAACCATATAAAATATGCTCAATTCGGGGTTCCGAGGCAAAAGTTATGGCTGTTTGAAGTTTGCAGCTGAATTAACCTTCAAAATTCAACTTGTAGGTTCCTTTTTCTGTTTTTACCAGTTTTCGCCGTTTAATTCGGCTGGCACTTGAATAAAGTAGCTTCTTCTACCCCAAAAGCATATAAAATATGCTCAATTCTGGGTTCCGGGGCAAAAGTTAGGGCTGTTTGAAAGTTGCAGCCGAGTTAACCTTCAAAATTCAACCTGTAGGTTCCGATTTCTATTTTTATCGATTTCCCCCGTTTAATTCGGCTGGCACATGAATAAAGTAGCTTCTTCTACCCCAAAAGCATATAAAATATTCTCAATTCTGGGTTCTGGGGCAAAAGTTAGGGCTGTTTGAAAGTTGCAGCCGAGTTAACCTTCAAAATTCAACCTGTAGGTTCCGATTTCTATATTTACCGATTTACCCCGTTTAATTCGGCTGGCACTTGAATAAAGTAGCTTCTTCTACCCCAAAAGCATATAAAGTATTGAAATTCTAGATCCCTTAGAACAAATGTCCTGCACGATTCTGGGACAATCGATTAGAACATCATACAACTGAAAGACCTGAACACGAAACAACAAACCACTAAAAGGAAACAAGACACAGGAAGTTGTTAACCCAGTTCGGTGAAACTACACCTACGTCTGGTTAGCTTTCGCCCAATGAAAAGGAATTCCACTATCTCAAGAACTAGGTATTACAGACCCACATGAACACATCAAGTTCATTGTTCTTAACCTATTCTACCCAGTGGTATTCTACTCAGAACCACAGCCTAAGTATGAGAGCCCCTCTCACTTTTCCTCAATCACTGCCACAGTGATTGGTGAACAACAATAACACAGAGTTTGTTTGACACTCAAACACAACACAGAACTCAGTCTCACTTTATAGAATCAGTGAGCAAGACGAGTTCACAACTAACAAAGACAAAGAACAACTTACACTCTTAAGAACACTTGATCTTCAAGGTAATTCTCTCGATCGACTTCAAGCTTCAGGTCTTTGTCAAAATATATACTTCAGCAGAGGCGGCTAGGGTTTATTTGGGCTGAAGAACACTTTGATCCAACTCATATCAGCAGAGAATCTTTCAAGATCTGATATGAGTGATCAACAAGTAAAAAATAGAAACAAATCTTTTTAATCAAAGATTTGCTTCAACAATTACAACCCGCAACTGGCTCCCAACACACAGTTACTTGACCTTCAAGTAAGCACAGATCATACCATAAAGCATAACCACAAGGGACCCACTTGCATGCCAGCAGGGGCGGATGTCCTGGCCTTCATCAAGGCATATGTCACAACATCGGCTAGGACATCAGGTTGTTTTTTTTACAAAATTGATGACAACAAAGGAACAACAAGTATGCTCAATTCTGGGTTCCGGGGCAAAAGTTAGGGCTGTTTGAAAGTTGCAGCCGAGTTAACCTTCAAAATTCAGCCTGTAGGTTCCGATTTATATTTTTACCGATTTCCCCCGTTTAATTCGGCTGGCAGGTGAATAAAGTCGCTTCTTCTCTCCCAAAAGCATATAAAATATGCTCAATTCTAGTTTCCGGGGAAAAAGTTACGGCTGTTTGAAGTTTGCAGCCGAATTAACCTTCAAAATTCAACCAGTAGGTTCCGTTTTCTATTTTTACCGATTTCCCTCGTTTAATTCGGTTGGCAGTTGAATAAACTAGCCTCTTCTCTCCCAAAACCATATAAAATATGCTCAATTCTGGGTTCCGGGGCAAAAATTATGGTTGTTTGAAGTTTGCAGCTGAATTAACCTTCAAAATTCAACCTGTAGGTTCCGTTTTCTGTTTTTACCGGTTTCCCCCGTTTATTTCGGCTGGCACTTGAATAAAGTAGCTTCTTCTACACCAAAAGCATATAAAATAAGCTCAATTCTGGGTTCCGGGGCAAACGTTAGGGCTGTTTGAAAGTTGCAGCCGAGTTAACCTTCAAAATTCAACCTGTAGGTTCCGATTTTTATTTTTACTGATTTCCCCCTTTAATTCGGCTGGCAGGTGAATAAAGTCGCTTCTTCTCTCCCAAAAGCATATAAAATATGCTCAATTCTGGGTTCCGGGGCAAAACTTATGGCTGTTTGAAGTTTGCAGCCGAATTAACCTTCAAAATTAAACCTGTAGGTTCCGATTTATATTTTTACCGGTTTCCCCTGTTTAATTCGGCTGGCAGGTGAATAAAGTCGCTTCTTCTCTCCCAAAAGCATATAAAATATGCTCAATTCTAGGTTCCGGGGCGAAAGTTATGGCTGTTTGAAGTTTGCAGCCGAGTTAACCTTCAAAATTCAACCTGTAGGTTCCGATTTCTATTTTTACCGATTTCCCCCGTTTAATTCGGCTGGCACTTGAGTAAAGTAGCTTCTTCTACCCCAAAAGCATATAAAATATACTCAATTCTGGGTTCCGGGGCAAAAGTTAGGGCTGTTTGAAAGTTGCAGCCGAGTTAACCTTCAAAATTCAACCTGTAGGTTCCGATTTATATTTTTACCGATTTCCCCCGTTTAATTCAGCAGGCAGGTGAATAAAGTCGCTTCTTATCTCCCAAATGCATATAAAATATGCTCAATTCTGGGTTCCGGGGCAAAAGTTATGGCTGTTTGAAGTTTGCAGCCGAATTAACCTTCAAAATTAAACCTGTAGGTTCCGATTTATATTTTTACCGGTTTCACCTGTTTAATTCGGCTGGCAGTTGAATAAACTAGCCTCTTCTCTCTCAAAACCATATAAAATATGCTCAATTCTGGGTTCCGGGGCAAAAGTTATGGCTGTTTGAAGTTTGCTGCTGAATTAACCTTCAAAATTCAACCTGTAGGTTCCATTTTCTGTTTTTACCGGTTTTCACCGTTTAATTCGGCTGGCACTTGAATAAAGTAGCTTCTTCTACCCCAAAAGCATATAAAATATGCTCAATTCTGGGTTCCGGGGAAAAAGTTAGGGCTGTTTGAAAGTTGCAGCCGAGTTAACCTTCAAAATTCAACCTGTAGGTTCCGATTTCTATTTTTACCAATTTCCCCCGTTTAATTCGACTGGCACATGAATAAAGTAGCTTCTTCTACCCCAAAAGCATATAAAATATTCTCAATTCTGGGTTCTGGGGCAAAAGTTAGGGCTGTTTGAAAGTTGCAGCCGAGTTAACCTTCAAAATTCAACCTGTAGGTTCCGATTTCTATTTTTACCGATTTACCCCGTTTAATTCGGCTGGCACTTGAATAAAGTAGCTTCTTCTACCCCAAAAGCATATAAAGTATGCTCAATTCTGGGTTCCGGGGCAAAAGTTAGCGCTGTTTGAAAGTTGCAGCTGAGTTAACCATCAAAATTCAGCCTGTAGGTTCCGATTTATATTTTTACCGATTTCCCCCGTTTAATTCGGCTGGCAGGTGAATAAAGTCGCTTCTTCTCTCCCAAAAGCATATAAAATATGCTCAATTCTGGGTTCCGGGGCAAAACTTATGGCTGTTTGAAGTTTGCAGCCGAATTAACCTTCAAAATTAAACCTGTAGGTTCCGATTTATATTTTTACCGGTTTCCCCTGTTTAATTCGGCTGGCAGGTGAATAAAGTCGCTTCTTCTCTCCCAAAAGCATATAAAATATGCTCAATTCTAGGTTCCGGGGCGAAAGTTATGGCTGTTTGAAGTTTGCAGCCGAGTTAACCTTCAAAATTCAACCTGTAGGTTCCGATTTCTATTTTTACCGATTTCCCCCGTTTAATTCGGCTGGCACTTGAGTAAAGTAGCTTCTTCTACCCCAAAAGCATATAAAATATACTTAATTCTGGGTTCCGGGGCAAAAGTTAGGGCTGTTTGAAAGTTGCAGCCGAGTTAACCTTCAAAATTCAACCTGTAGGTTCCGATTTATATTTTTACCGATTTCCCCCGTTTAATTCAGCAGGCAGGTGAATAAAGTCGCTTCTTATCTCCCAAATGCATATAAAATATGCTCAATTCTGGGTTCCGGGGCAAAAGTTATGGCTGTTTGAAGTTTGCAGCCGAATTAACCTTCAAAATTAAACCTGTAGGTTCCGATTTATATTTTTACCGGTTTCACCTGTTTAATTCGGCTGGCAGTTGAATAAACTAGCCTCTTCTCTCTCAAAACCATATAAAATATGCTCAATTCTGGGTTCCGGGGCAAAAGTTATGGCTGTTTGAAGTTTGCTGCTGAATTAACCTTCAAAATTCAACCTGTAGGTTCCATTTTCTGTTTTTACCGGTTTTCGCCGTTTAATTCGGCTGGCACTTGAATAAAGTAGCTTCTTCTACCCCAAAAGCATATAAAATATGCTCAATTCTGGGTTCCGGGGAAAAAGTTAGGGCTGTTTGAAAGTTGCAGCCGAGTTAACCTTCAAAATTCAACCTGTAGGTTCCGATTTCTATTTTTACCGATTTCCCCCGTTTAATTCGGCTGGCACTTGAATAAAGTAGCTTCTTCTACCCCAAAAGCATATAAAGTATGCTCAATTCTGGGTTCCGGGGCAAAAGTTAGGGCTGTTTGAAAGTTGCAGCTGAGTTAACCATCAAAATTCAGCCTGTAGGTTCCGATTTATATTTTTACCGATTTCCCCCGTTTAATTCGGCTGGCAGGTGAATAAAGTCGCTTCTTCTCTCCCAAAAGCATATAAAATATGCTCAATTCTGGGTTCCGGAGCAAAAGTTATGGCTGTTTGAAGTTTGCAGCCGAATTAACCTTCAAAATTAAACCTGTAGGTTCCGATTTATATTTTTACCGGTTTCCCCCGTTTAATTCGGCTGGCAGTTGACTAAACTAGCCCCTTCTCTCCCAAAACCATATAAAATATGCTCAATTCTGGGTTCCGGGGCAAAAGTTATGGCTGTTTGAAGTTTGCAGCCGAATTAACCTTCAAAATTCAACCTGTAGGTTCCGTTTTCTGTTTTTACCTGTTTTCGCCGTATAAATCGCCTGGCACTTGAATAAAGTAGCTTCTTCTACCCCAAAAGCATATAAAATATGCTCAATTCTGGGTTCCGGGGCAAAAGTTATGGCTGTTTGAAGTTTGCAGCCGAATTAACCTTCAAAATTAAACTTGTAGGTTCCAATTTATATTTTTACCGGTTTCCCCTGTTTAATTCAGCTGGCATGTGAATAAACTAGCTTCTTCTACCCCAAAAGCATATAAAATATGCTCAATTTTGGGTTCCGGGGAAAAAGTTACGGCTGTTTGAAGTTTGCAGCCGAATTAACCTTCAAATTTCAACCAGTAGGTTCCGTTTTCTATTTTTACCGATTTCCCCCGTTTAATTCGGCTGGCAGTTGAATAAACTAGCCTCTTCTCTCCCAAAACCATATAAAATATGCTCAATTCTGGGTTCCGGGGCAAAAGTTATGGCTGTTTGAAGTTTGCAGCCGAATTAACCTTCAAAATTCAACTTGTAGGTTCCAATTTATATTTTTACCGGTTTCCCCTGTTTAATTCAGCTGGCATGTGAATAAACTAGCTTCTTTTCTGCCAAAACTATATAAAATATGCTCAATTTTGGGTTCCGGGGAAAAAGTTACGGCTGTTTGAAGTTTGCAGCCGAATTAACCTTCAAAATTCAACCAGTAGGTTCCGTTTTCTATTTTTACCGATTTCCCCCGTTTAATTCGGCTGGCAGTTGAATAAACTAGCCTCTTCTCTCCCAAAACCATATAAAATATGCTCAATTCTTTCCGGGGCAAAAGTTATGGCTGTTTGAAGTTTGCAGCTGAATTAACCTTCAAAATTCAACCTGTAGGTTCCGTTTTCAGTTTTTACCAGTTTTCGCCGTTTAATTCGGCTGGCACTAGAATAAAGTAGCTTCTTCTACCCCAAAAGCATATAAAATATGCTCAATTCTGGGTTCCGGGGCAAAAGTTAGGGCTGTTTGAAAGTTGCAGCCGAGTTAACCTTCAAAATTCAACCTGTAGGTTCCGATTTCTATTTTTACCGATTTCCCCCGTTTAATTCGGCTGGCACATGAATAAAGTAGCTTCTTCTACCCCAAAAGCATATAAAATATTCTCAATTCTGGGTTCTGGGGCAAAAGTTAGGGCTGTTTGAAAGTTGCAGCCGAGTTAACCTTCAAAATTCAACCTGTAGGTTCCGATTTCTATTTTTACCGATTTCCCCCTTTAATTCGGCTGGCAGGTGAATAAAGTCGCTTCTTCTCTCCCAAAAGCATATAAAATATGCTCAATTCTGGGTTCCGGGGCAAAACTTATGGCTGTTTGAAGTTTGCAGCCGAATTAACCTTCAAAATTAAACCTGTAGGTTCCGATTTATATTTTTACCGGTTTCCCCTGTTTAATTCGGCTGGCAGGTGAATAAAGTCGCTTCTTCTCTCCCAAAAGCATATAAAATATGCTCAATTCTAGGTTCCGGGGCGAAAGTTATGGCTGTTTGAAGTTTGCAGCCGAGTTAACCTTCAAAATTCAACCTGTAGGTTCCGATTTCTATTTTTACCGATTTCCCCCGTTTAATTCGGCTGGCACTTGAGTAAAGTAGCTTCTTCTACCCCAAAAGCATATAAAATATACTCAATTCTGGGTTCCGGGGCAAAAGTTAGGGCTGTTTGAAAGTTGCAGCCGAGTTAACCTTCAAAATTCAACCTGTAGGTTCCGATTTATATTTTTACCGATTTCCCCCGTTTAATTCAGCAGGCAGGTGAATAAAGTCGCTTCTTATCTCCCAAATGCATATAAAATATGCTCAATTCTGGGTTCCGGGGCAAAAGTTATGGCTGTTTGAAGTTTGCAGCCGAATTAACCTTCAAAATTAAACCTGTAGGTTCCGATTTATATTTTTACCGGTTTCACCTGTTTAATTCGGCTGGCAGTTGAATAAACTAGCCTCTTCTCTCTCAAAACCATATAAAATATGCTCAATTCTGGGTTCCGGGGCAAAAGTTATGGCTGTTTGAAGTTTGCTGCTGAATTAACCTTCAAAATTCAACCTGTAGGTTCCATTTTCTGTTTTTACCGGTTTTCGCCGTTTAATTCGGCTGGCACTTGAATAAAGTAGCTTCTTCTACCCCAAAAGCATATAAAATATGCTCAATTCTGGGTTCCGGGGAAAAAGTTAGGGCTGTTTGAAAGTTGCAGCCGAGTTAACCTTCAAAATTCAACCTGTAGGTTCCGATTTCTATTTTTACCGATTTCCCCCGTTTAATTCGACTGGCACATGAATAAAGTAGCTTCTTCTACCCCAAAAGCATATAAAATATTCTCAATTCTGGGTTCTGGGGCAAAAGTTAGGGCTGTTTGAAAGTTGCAGCCGAGTTAACCTTCAAAATTCAACCTGTAGGTTCCGATTTCTATTTTTACCGATTTACCCCGTTTAATTCGGCTGGCACTTGAATAAAGTAGCTTCTTCTACCCCAAAAGCATATAAAGTATGCTCAATTCTGGGTTCCGGGGCAAAAGTTAGGGCTGTTTGAAAGTTGCAGCTGAGTTAACCATCAAAATTCAGCCTGTAGGTTCCGATTTATATTTTTACCGATTTCCCCCGTTTAATTCGGCTGGCAGGTGAATAAAGTCGCTTCTTCTCTCCCAAAAGCATATAAAATATGCTCAATTCTGGGTTCCGGAGCAAAAGTTATGGCTGTTTGAAGTTTGCAGCCGAATTAACCTTCAAAATTAAACCTGTAGGTTCCGATTTATATTTTTACCGGTTTCCCCCGTTTAATTCGGCTGGCAGTTGACTAAACTAGCCCCTTCTCTCCCAAAACCATATAAAATATGCTCAATTCTGGGTTCCGGGGCAAAAGTTATGGCTGTTTGAAGTTTGCAGCCGAATTAACCTTCAAAATTCAACCTGTAGGTTCCGTTTTCTGTTTTTACCTGTTTTCGCCGTATAAATCGCCTGGCACTTGAATAAAGTAGCTTCTTCTACCCCAAAAGCATATAAAATATGCTCAATTCTGGGTTCCGGGGCAAAAGTTATGGCTGTTTGAAGTTTGCAGCAGAATTAACCTTCAAAATTAAACTTGTAGGTTCCAATTTATATTTTTACCGGTTTCCCCTGTTTAATTCAGCTGGCATGTGAATAAACTAGCTTCTTCTACCCCAAAAGCATATAAAATATGCTCAATTTTGGGTTCCGGGGAAAAAGTTACGGCTGTTTGAAGTTTGCAGCCGAATTAACCTTCAAATTTCAACCAGTAGGTTCCGTTTTCTATTTTTACCGATTTCCCCCGTTTAATTCGGCTGGCAGTTGAATAAACTAGCCTCTTCTCTCCCAAAACCATATAAAATATGCTCAATTCTGGGTTCCGGGGCAAAAGTTATGGCTGTTTGAAGTTTGCAGCCGAATTAACCTTCAAAATTCAACTTGTAGGTTCCAATTTATATTTTTACCGGTTTCCCCTGTTTAATTCAGCTGGCATGTGAATAAACTAGCTTCTTTTCTGCGAAAACTATATAAAATATGCTCAATTTTGGGTTCCGGGGAAAAAGTTACGGCTGTTTGAAGTTTGCAGCCGAATTAACCTTCAAAATTCAACCAGTAGGTTCCGTTTTCTATTTTTACCGATTTCCCCCGTTTAATTCGGCTGGCAGTTGAATAAACTAGCCTCTTCTCTCCCAAAACCATATAAAATATGCTCAATTCTTTCCGGGGCAAAAGTTATGGCTGTTTGAAGTTTGCAGCTGAATTAACCTTCAAAATTCAACCTGTAGGTTCCGTTTTCAGTTTTTACCAGTTTTCGCCGTTTAATTCTGCTGGCACATGAATAAAGTAGCTTCTTCTACCCCAAAAGCATATAAAATATGCTCAATTCTGGGTTCCGGGGCAAAAGTTAGGGCTATTTGAAAGTTGCAGCCGAGTTAACCTTCAAAATTCAACCTGTAGGTTCCGATTTCTATTTTTACCGATTTACCCCGTTTAATTCGGCTGGCACTTGAATAAAGTAGCTTCTTCTACCCCAAAAGCATATAAAATATGCTCAATTCTGGGTTCCGGGGCAAAAGTTAGGGCTGTTTGAAAGTTGCAGCCGAGTTAACCTTCAAAATTCAGCCTGTAAGTTCCGATTCATATTTTTACCGATTTCCCCCGTTTAATTCGGCTGGCAGGTGAACAAAGTCGCTTCTTCTCTCCCAAAAGCATATAAAATATGCTCAATTCTGGGTTCCGGGGCGAAAGTTATGGCTGTTTGAAGTTTGCAGCCGAGTTAACCTTCAAAATTCAACCTGTAGGTTCCGATTTCTATTTTTACCGATTTCCCCTGTTTAATTCGGCTGGCACTTGAGTAAAGTAGCTTCTTCTACCCCAAAAGCATATAAAATATACTCATATCTGGGTTCCGGGGCAAAAGTTAGTGCTGTTTGAAAGTTGCAGCCGAGTTAACCTTCAAAATTCAACCTGTAGGTTCCGATTTATATTTTTACCGATTTCCCCCGTTTAATTCAGCTGGCAGGTGAATAAAGTCGCTTCTTCTCTCCCAAATGCATATAAAATATGCTCAATTCTAGGTTCCGGGGCAAAAGTTATGGCTGTTTGAAGTTTGCAGCCGAATTAACCTTCAAAATTAAACCTGTAGGTTCCGATTTATATTTTTACCGGTTTAACCTGTTTAATTCGGCTGGCAGTTGAATAAACTAGCCTCTTCTCTCCCAAAACCATATAAAATATGCTCAATTCTGGGTTCCGGGGCAAAAGTTATGGCTGTTTGAAGTTTGCTGCTGAATTAACCTTCAAAATTCAACCTGTAGGTTCCATTTTCTGTTTTTACCGGTTTTCGCCGTTTAATTCGGCTGGCACTTGAATAAAGTAGCTTCTTCTACCCCAAAAGCATATAAAATATGCTCAATTCTGGGTTCCGGGGAAAAAGTTAGGGCTGTTTGAAAGTTGCAGCCGAGTTAACCTTCAAAATTCAACCTGTAGGTTCCGATTTCTATTTTTACCGATTTCCCCCGTTTAATTCGACTGGCACATGAATAAAGTAGCTTCTTCTACCCCAAAAGCATATAAAATATTCTCAATTCTGGGTTCTGGGGCAAAAGTTAGGGCTGTTTGAAAGTTGCAGCCGAGTTAACCTTCAAAATTCAACCTGTAGGTTCCGATTTCTATTTTTACCGATTTACCCCGTTTAATTCGGCTGGCACTTGAATAAAGTAGCTTCTTCTACCCCAAAAGCATATATAGTATGCTCAATTCTGGGTTCCGGGGCAAAAGTTAGGGCTGTTTGAAAGTTGCAGCTGAGT
Organism: Lotus japonicus; assembly: GCF_012489685.1. Taxonomy (NCBI): domain Eukaryota; kingdom Viridiplantae; phylum Streptophyta; class Magnoliopsida; order Fabales; family Fabaceae; genus Lotus; species Lotus japonicus. Next base: position 12,055,196 of record NC_080046.1, read on the forward strand.
TAACCTTCAAAATTCAGCCTGTAGGTTCCGATTTATATTTTTACCGATTTCCCCCGTTTAATTCGGCTGGCAGGTGAATAAAGTCGCTTCTTCTCTCCCAAAAGCATATAAAATATGCTCAATTCTGGGTTCCGGAGCAAAAGTTATGGCTGTTTGAAGTTTGCAGCCGAATTAACCTTCAAAATTAAACCTGGTTCCGATTTATATTTTTACCGGTTTCCCCCGTTTAATTCGGCTGGCAGTTGAATAAACTAGCCCCTTCTCTCCCAAAACCATATAAAATATGCTCAATTCTGGGTTCCGGGGCAAAAGTTATGGCTGTTTGAAGTTTGCAGCCGAATTAACCTTCAAAATTCAACCTGTAGGTTCCGTTTTCTGTTTTTATCTGTTTTCGCCATATAAATCGCCTGGCACTTGAATAAAGTAGCTTCTTCTACCCCAAAAGCATATAAAATATGCTCAATTCTGGGTTCCGGGGCAAAAGTTAGGGCTGTTTGAAAGTTGCAGCCGAGTTAACCTTCAAAATTCAACCAGTAGGTTACGTTTTCTATTTTTACCGATTTCCCCCGTTTAATTCGGCTGGCACATGAATAAAGTAGCTTCTTCTACCCCAAAAGCATATCAAATATTCTCAATTCTGGGTTCCGGGGCAAAAGTTAGGGCTGTTTGAAAGTTGCAGCCGAGGTAACCTTCAAAATTCAACCTGTAGGTTCCGATTTCTATTTTTACCGGTTTCCCCCGTTTATTTCGGCTGACACTTGAATATAGTATCTTCTTCTACACCAAAAGCATATAAAATATGCTCAATTCTGGGTTCCGGGGCAAAAGTTAGGGCTGTTTGAGAGTTGCAGCCGAGTTAACCTTCAAAATTCAACCTGTAGGTTCCGATTTCTATTTTTACCGATTTCACCCGTTTAATTCGGCTGGCACTTGAATAAAGTACCTTCTTCTCTCCCAAAACCATATAAAATATGCTCAATTCTGGGTTCCGGGGCAAAAGTTAGGGCTGTTTGAAAGTTGCAACCGAGTTAACCTTCAAAATTCAACCTGTAGGTTCCGATTTATAGTTTTACCGATTTCCCCCGTTTAATTCGGCTGGCACTTGAATAATGTAGCTTCTTCTACCCCAAAAGCATATAAAATATTCTGAATTCTGGTTTCCGGGGAAAAAGTTACGGCTGTTTGAAGTTTGCAGCCGAATTAACCTTCAAAATTCAACCAGTAGGTTCCGTTTTCTATTTTTACCGATTTCCCCCGTTTAATTCGGCTGGCAGTTGAATAAACTAGCCTCTTCTCTCCCAAAACCATATAAAATATGCTCAATTCTGGGTTCCGGGGTAAAAGATATGGCTGTTTGAAGTTTGCAGCCGAATTAACCTTCAAAATTCAACCAGTAGGTTCTGTTTTCTATTTTTACCGATTTCCCCCGTTTAATTCGGTTTACAGTTGAATAAACTAGCTTCTTCTCTCCCAAAACCATATAAAATATGCTCAATTTTTGGTTCCGGGGCAAAAGTTATGGCTGTTTGAAGTTTGCAGCCGAATTAACCTTCAAAATTCAACCAGTAGGTTCCGTTTTCTATTTTTACCAATGTCCCCCGTTTAATTAGGCTGACACTTGAATAAAGTAGCTTCTTCTACCCCAAAAACATAAAAATATGCCCAATTCTGGGTTCCGGGGTAAAAGTTATGGTTGTTTCAAGTTTGCAGCCGAATTAACCTTCAAAATTCAACTTGTATGTTCCGTTTTCTATTTTTGCCGATTTCCCCCGTTTAATTAGGCTTACACTTGAATAAAGTAGCTTCTTCTACCCCAAAAGCATATAAAATATGCTCAATTCTGGGTTCCGGGGCAAAAGTTATGGCTGTTTGAAAGTTGCAGCCGAGTTAACCTTCAAAATTCAACCTTTAGGTTCCGAGTTATATTTTTACCGGTTTCCCTTATTTAATTCGGCTGACAGTTGAATAAACTAGCTTCTTCTCTCCCAAAACCATATAAAATATGCTAAATTCTGGGTTCCGGGGCAAAAGTTATGGCTGTTTGAAGTTTGCAGCCGAATTAACCTTCAAAATTAAACTTGTAGGTTCCAATTTATATTTTTACCGGTTTCCCCTGTTTAATTCAGCTGGCATGTGAATAAACTTGCTTCTTCTACCCCAAAAGCATATAAAATATGCTCAATTTTGGGTTCCGGGGAAAAAGTTACGGCTGTTTGAAGTTTGCAGCCGAATTAACCTTCAAATTTAAACCAGTAGGTTCCGTTTTCTATTTTTACCGATTTCCCCCGTTTAATTCGGCTGGCAGTTGAATAAACTAGCCTCTTCTCTCCCAAAACCATATAAAATATGCTCAATTCTGGGTTCCGGGGCAAAAGTTATGGCTGTTTGAAGTTTGCAGCCGAATTAACCTTCAAAATTCAACTTGTAGGTTCCAATTTATATTTTTACCGGTTTCCCCTGTTTAATTCAGCTGGCATGTGAATAAACTAGCTTCTTTTCTGCCAAAACTATATAAAATATGCTCAATTTTGGGTTCCGGGGAAAAAGTTACGGCTGTTTGAAGTTTGCAGCCGAATTAACCTTCAAAATTCAACCAGTAGGTTCCGTTTTCTATTTTTACCGATTTCCCCCGTTTAATTCGGCTGGCAGTTGAATAAACTAGCCCCTTCTCTCCCAAAACCATATAAAATATGCTATATTCTGGGTTCCGGGGCAAAAGTTATGGCTGTTTGAAGTTTGCAGCTGAATTAACCTTCAAAATTCAACCTGTAGGTTCCGTTTTCTGTTTTTACCGGTTTTCGCCATATAAATCGCCTGGCACTTGAATAAAGTAGCTTCTTCTACCCCAAAAGCATATAAAATAAGCTCAATTCTGGGTTCCGGGGAAAAAGTTAGGGCTGTTTGAAAGTTGCAGCCGAGTTAACCTTCAAAATTCAACCTGTAGGTTCCGATTTCTATTTTTACCGATTTCCCCCGTTTAATTCGGCTGGCACATGAATAAAGTAGCTTCTTCTACCCCAAAAGCATATAAAATATTCTCAATTCTGGGTTCCGGGGCAAAAGTTAGGGCTGTTTGAAAGTTGCAGCCGAGTTAACCTTCAAAATTCAACCTGTAGGTTCCGATTTCTATTTTTACCGGTTTCCCCCGTTTATTTCGGCTGACACTTGAATAAAGTAGCTTCTTCTACACCAAAAGCATATAAAATATGCTCAATTCTGGGTTCCGGGGCAAAACTTAGGGCTGTTTGAAAGTTGCAACCGAGTTAACTTCAAAATTCAACCTGTAGGTTCCGATTTCTATTTTTACCGATTTCACCCGTTTAATTCGGCTGGCACTTGAATAAAGTATCTTCTTCTCTCCCAAAATCCTATAAAATATGCTCAATTCTGGGTTCCGGGGCAAAAGTTAGGGCTGTTTGAAAGTTGCAACCGAGTTAACCTTCAAAATTCAACCTGTAGGTTTCGATTTATATTTTTACCGATTTCCCCCGTTTAATTCGGCTGGCAGGTGAATAAAGTCGCTTCTTCTACACCAAAAGCATATAAAATATGCTCAATTCTGGGTTCCGGGGCAAAAGTTAGGGCTGTTTGAAAGTTGCAACTGAGTTAACCTTCAAAATTCAACCTGTAGGTTCCGATTTCTATTTTTACCGATTTCACCCGTTTAATTCGGCTGGCACTTGAATAAAGTATCTTCTTCTCTCCCAAAACCCTATAAAATATGCTCAATTCTGGGTTCCGGGGCAAAAGTTAGGGCTGTTTGAAAGTTGCAACCGAGTTAACCTTCAAAATTCAACCTGTAGGTTCCGATTTATATTTTTACCGATTTCCCCTGTAAGATCAAGTTTTGATCGAGTAGTACAACTCTATGTTTTGATGATTTCAAGTTAATCTTTTGATATGAACAATTGTGGTACTCTAACGTGTTTTTCTGAGTGTGCTATTTACAGGCTCTGACCTCAACTCAATCTCTCACAAATCAGAAGCACTGTGTATAAAGGGTAACCCAAGCAACGCTTTCGCATTCACCATGTTCAGTATGAACAGTGGAAAAGCTTCAGAAGTTCTGAAGCTATACAAACTCTGATGTGGACTCAGTCGCTAGAAGCTCTGAAGATCCAGAAGTTCTGATAACCAAGAAACACTGAAGGTTCAGATGTTCTGATGGTGTAGAAGACTCTGAAGATCCAGAAGCTGAATAGTGGAAACTCTGAAGTCCAGAAGCAAGAAACTCTGAAGGCCATGTTCTTCCCTCTGAGTTCAGAATCAGAAGATACAATGGTCAGAGGATCTGTGCTTTCCCTCTGACTCTGATCAACCGGCTTCACAAGTTCCAATACGAAGCCTTCCTCTGATCAGAAGTCTCCTAGGTTAAAAGGTCAAGTCGCTATCCAAGTACAAAAGCAAGTGTACCTTCCTGACGACCTACCTAACGTTCTCAGCCACAGCAGAAGCTGGATTTTCCAGAACTGCCCTCCAACGGTAGCATTTCCCATGCAACGCTCAACCCTAATCCTTGGAGTATATATAGAGGCTGAAGATTGAAAGAAGCAGAAAGAAGAAGTAACACATACGCGCAAGACATATTCAAAATATTCTAAGCTTTCTTTCATCTGAAATTCATTGAGTTTACTATTAGCTTTTTAGAAGCAAATCTCTTGTAAACATTTCTTTGATAAACAGTTTGTTTAGTTCCTTTAGGAGATCAAGGTTGATCGGATCCTAGAGAAGACTAAGAGAGTGAATCTTAGTGTGAGCTAAGTCAGTGTAATTGTTAGTCACTTGTAGGTTTCAAGTGCAGTTGTAACTCTTACCTGATTAGTGGATTGCCTTCATTCTAAGAAGGAAGAAATCACGTTAACGGGTGGACTGGAGTAGCTTGAGTGATTTATCAAGTGAACCAGGATAAAATCCTTGTGTGCTTCTCTATCTCTTATATTTAGCACTTAAGTTCTCGAAAGATTTGTCAAAATCTTTAAGGTGGAAGTTTTGTACTGAAAACGTTATTCAAACCACCCCTTTCTACCGTTTTTCATACCTTCAATTGGTATCAGAGCGCAAGTTCTGATTACCACACCTAACAGTGTTCAGTGATCCGGGCCGGTGTGAAAAACAATGGCTGCCACCACCAGTGAAACTCAAAGAGATGGTTACAATGCAAAGCCTCCTATGTTCGACGGTCAAAGGTTCGAATATTGGAAAGATAGACTGGAAAGTTTCTTTCTGGGTTTCGATGCAGATCTCTGGGATATTATCGTGGATGGCTACGAGCGTCCAGTTGATGCAGATGGCAAAAAGATCCCAAGGTCAGAGATGACTGCAGATCAAAAGAAGCTGTACTCACAACATCACAAAGCAAGAGCAATTCTTCTAAGTGCTATTTCCTATGAAGAGTACCAGAAGATTACAGATCGTGAGTTTGCTAAAGGCATTTTTGAATCTCTGAAGATGTCTCATGAAGGAAACAAGAAAGTCAAAGAATCAAAGGCATTGTCTTTGATCCAAAAGTATGAATCCTTCATCATGGAGCAAAATGAATCCATTGAAGAAATGTTCTCCAGATTTCAATTGCTTGTAGCTGGCATACGACCTCTCAACAAGAGCTACACAACAAAAGATCATGTCATAAGGGTCATCAGGTGTCTTCCTGAAAGTTGGATGCCCTTGGTGACTTCAATTGAGCTCACGAGAGACGTTGAGAATATGAGTTTAGAAGAACTCATCAGCATTTTGAAATGCCATGAGCTGAAGCGCTCAGAGATGCAAGATCTGAGGAAAAAGTCCATAGCCTTGAAATCCAAATCTGAAAAGGCTAAGGTTGAGAAGTCAAAGGCTCTTCAAGCTGAAGAAGAAGAATCTGAAGAAGCATCAGAAGATTCTGATGAAGATGAGCTGACTCTGATCTCCAAGAGACTCAACCGCATCTGGAAGCACAGGCAGAGCAAGTTCAAAGGCTCTGGAAAGGCAAAAGGAAAGTATGAGTCCTCAGACCAGAAGAAGTCTTCAATCAAGGAAGTCACATGTTTTGAGTGCAAAGAATCTGGGCACTACAAAAGTGATTGTCCAAAGTTGAAGAAAGACAAGAAGCCAAAGAAGCACTTCAAGACCAAGAAGAGTCTGATGGTGACATTCGATGAATCAGAGTCAGAGGATGTTGACTCTGATGGTGAAGTCCAAGGACTCATGGCCATTGTCAAAGACAAAGGAGCAGAGTCAAAGGAAGATGTTGACTCTGACTCAGAATCAGAAGGAGATCCTAACTCAGACGATGAAAATGAGGTATTTGCTTCTTTCTCTACCTCTGAACTGAAACATGCTTTGTCTGATATCATGGATAAGTATAACTCTTTATTGTCTAAGCATAAAAAGTTGAAAAAGAACTTATCTGCTGTCTCCAAGACTCCTTCTGAACATGAGAAAATTATTTCTGATTTGAAAAATGAAAATCATGCTTTGGTAAATTCTAACTCTGTGCTTAAGAACCAGATTGCTAAGTTAGAAGAAATTGTTGCCTGTGATGCCTCTGATTGTAGAAATGAATCTAAGTATGAAAAGTCTTTTCAAAGATTCCTAGCTAAAAGCGTGGATTTGGCTTCAATGATCTATGGCGTAAGCAGAAATGGAATGCATGGCATTGGCTATTCTAAACCAATTAGAAATGAGCCTTCTGTGTCTAAAGCTAAATCCTTGTATGAATGCTTTGTTCCCTCTGGTACCATATTGCCTGATCCTGTACCTACTAAAGTTGCTAAACATCCTCTTAAAAAGGGATCCTTCTCTATGACTAAATATCATGCAAATATTCCTTTAAAATATTATGTTGAGACACCCAAGGTGATCAGAACCTCTGGGGTAACTAACAAAAGAGGACCCAGAAAGTGGGTACCTAAGGACAAGATTATCTATGTTGCAGATATCCTTGATAGCTCCACTGAAACACCAATCATGGTATCTGGACAGTGGATGCTCGCGTCACATGACGGGAGAAAAGCGTATGTTCCGAGAGCTGAAACTTAAGCCTGGAGGCGAAGTTGGCTTCGGAGGAAATGAAAAGGGTAAAATTGTTGGTACTGGTACTATTTGTGTAGATAGTAGCCCATGCATTGATAATGTTTTATTGGTAGACGGCTTAACACATAACTTATTGTCTATAAGTCAATTAGCTGACAAGGGTTATGATGTTATATTCAATCAAAAGTCCTGCCGGGCTGTAAGTCAGATCGATGGCTCTGTTCTATTTAACAGCAAGAGGAAGAACAACATCTATAAGATCAGATTATCTGAGTTGGAGGCTCAGAATGTGAAGTGCCTTCTGTCTGTTAATGAAGAGCAGTGGGTATGGCATAGACGGTTAGGGCATGCCAGTATGAGAAAGATTTCTCAGCTGAGCAAGCTAAACCTTGTCAGGGGCTTACCCAATCTGAAGTTCGCTTCAGACGCTCTTTGTGAAGCATGTCAGAAAGGCAAATTCACAAAAGTCCCTTTCAAGGCAAAGAATGTTGTCTCAACCTCAAGGCCGTTGGAACTTCTGCATATCGACCTTTTTGGACCAGTGAAAACTGAGTCTATAGGTGGCAAGAGATATGGGATGGTTATCGTTGATGACTATAGCCGCTGGACATGGGTAAAGTTTCTAACCCGCAAGGATGAGTCTCATGCTGTGTTCTCTACCTTCATTGCTCAAGTGCAAAACGAGAAGGCTTGTAGGATTGTGCGTGTCAGAAGTGACCATGGTGGAGAGTTTGAGAATGACAAGTTTGAGAGTCTGTTTGATTCCTATGGAATTGCACATGATTTCTCTTGTCCCAGAACCCCTCAACAAAATGGTGTTGTTGAGAGGAAGAACAGAACTCTTCAGGAGATGGCTAGAACCATGCTCCAAGAAACTGGCATGGCTAAGCATTTTTGGGCAGAGGCAGTAAATACAACATGTTACATTCAGAACAGAATCTCTGTGAGACCAATTCTGAATAAGACTCCTTATGAATTGTGGAAGAACATAAAACCCAACATTTCTTATTTTCATCCTTTTGGCTGTGTTTGTTATGTTCTCAATACTAAGGATAGATTGCATAAATTTGATGCTAAGTCTTCTAAGTGTCTATTACTTGGTTATTCTGATAGATCTAAAGGTTTTAGATTTTATAATACTGATGCTAAGACTATTGAAGAATCTATTCATGTTAGATTTGATGATAAGCTTGACTCTGACCAGTCAAAGCTAGTTGAAAAGTTTGCAGATTTAAGCATTAATGTTTCTGACAAAGGCAAAGCTCCAGAGGAAGTTGAGCCAGAGGAAGATGAACCAGAGGAAGAAGCTGGTCCCTCTAACTCACAAACTCTGAAGAAGAGCAGAATCACTGCAGCTCACCCTAAGGAATTGATTCTAGGCAACAAAGACGAACCAGTCAGAACCAGATCTGCCTTCAGACCCTCTGAAGAGACCTTGCTGAGTCTGAAAGGATTGGTGTCCTTAATTGAACCCAAGTCCATAGATGAAGCTCTTCAGGACAAGGATTGGATTCTGGCCATGGAAGAAGAATTGAATCAATTTTCCAAGAACGATGTTTGGACCTTAGTGAAGAAGCCTGAGAGTGTCCATGTTATTGGAACGAAATGGGTATTCAGAAACAAGCTGAATGAGAAAGGAGATGTAGTCAGAAATAAGGCAAGGCTAGTTGCTCAAGGCTACAGCCAGCAGGAAGGAATAGACTACACTGAAACATTTGCTCCAGTAGCAAGACTGGAAGCAATCAGACTGTTGATCTCTTTCTCAGTAAATCACAACATAGTTCTACATCAGATGGACGTAAAGAGTGCCTTCCTAAATGGTTATATCTCAGAGGAAGTCTATGTTCATCAACCCCCAGGTTTTGAAGATGAAAAGAAACCAGACCATGTGTTCAAATTGAAGAAATCACTCTACGGTCTGAAGCAAGCTCCCAGAGCATGGTATGAGAGACTTAGCTCATTCCTTCTGGAGAATGAGTTTGTAAGGGGTAAAGTAGATACAACTCTTTTTTGCAAGACTTATAAAGATGATATCTTAATTGTGCAAATTTATGTTGATGATATTATATTTGGTTCTGCTAATCAATCTCTATGCAAAGAATTTTCTGAGATGATGCAGGCTGAATTTGAGATGAGTATGATGGGAGAATTAAAGTACTTTCTGGGAATACAAGTTGATCAAACACCAGAAGGAACATATATCCATCAGAGCAAGTACACTAAAGAACTTCTGAAGAAGTTCAATATGCTGGAATCTACAGTGGCCAAGACTCCAATGCATCCTACATGCATTCTGGAGAAAGAAGATAAAAGTGGTAAAGTATGTCAGAAGCTCTATCGTGGCATGATAGGTTCACTTCTATACTTAACTGCATCTAGGCCAGACATATTATTTAGTGTTCATTTATGTGCTCGATTCCAATCAGATCCAAGGGAAACCCACTTAACTGCTGTTAAGAGGATCCTAAGGTATCTGAAAGGCACCACTAACCTTGGCTTGATGTATAAGAAAACATCAGAGTATAAGCTTTCAGGTTATTGTGATGCTGATTATGCTGGAGATAGAACAGAGAGAAAAAGTACTTCCGGAAATTGTCAATTTCTGGGAAGCAATCTAGTCTCATGGGCAAGCAAGAGGCAATCAACCATTGCACTATCAACTGCAGAGGCAGAATATATCTCAGCAGCAATATGCAGCACTCAGATGCTCTGGATGAAACATCAGCTGGAGGATTATCAGATCCTTGAGAGCAATATCCCAATCTATTGTGATAACACTGCTGCAATCTCATTGAGTAAGAATCCTATCCTACATTCAAGGGCAAAGCACATTGAGGTAAAGTATCACTTTATTAGAGATTATGTGCAGAAGGGCGTACTTCTTCTGAAGTTTGTTGATACTGACCATCAATGGGCAGATATCTTTACAAAGCCCTTAGCAGAGGATAGATTTAATTTTATTCTGAAAAATCTAAACATGGACTTTTGTCCAGAGTGAAGATGGATCAGAACCTCTGACTATGATACTTCTTGATCAGAAGATGTCTAGTCCATAAGGTAACTCAATCAGAGTGTGTGTGCCCACTGGTACTGACTCTGAAGCTGAGACAACAACACGTGCGTCAGAATTTCTGATGCATAGTTCCTTGTGCCCGTGTGACAGTCTGTTATGATTGCGTGTAGATATGCTTATCTCCTGTGTGTGATTGTGTATTTTACTGTTACTATCTATCTTTAATTTTCAACCGTTGATCTTAAAGTGCTTTTTGAATCAACAACGGTTATTTGATAAAACCCACTATACACACACGTTCTCTTTCACTTCCGGTTTTCACTCTCGCTCTCTCTGCTTTTCAAAACCGCCTTGTTCTCGATTTCTCTCTCGATCTCTCTTCATCTTTCAACCTTCATCTTCTACCTCAAACCTTCAACCTCTTCAAAATGGTGAGACAAACCAGAAGATCTACTGCAGATGCACCTCAGTTCCCTCACATGGTAGTTGGTCTAGCAACGGGTCAAAGGGGCTCTGAGAATCCAACTCAAGAACAAGTTCAAGCTCAAGAACAGAGTGTTCCAATTGCAGAACGGGGCTGTGCCGTTCACTGTGTTTATCCTCCAGAGGAACTCCAAGTCCTGGCAGAATGGAGATTCAACCTCGACAACTTGGCTGCAAATGGGTTTGATCTTCGTCCTGAAGTCCAAGCTCAAGGTTGGGGAAATTACTTCAACAGACTTCGAGGACCGGTGTATGATAGATTGGTAAAGGAATTCTGGAAGCACGCCGACTGCGATGATACTCAGGTGGTCTCTCACATTCTTGGAAGGAAGATCATCATCACTGAGAAGTCATTCGTGAATCTGCTAGGTGCAGAAACTGCTTATGGGTATCGGTTCCAACTGACGGAATCGAAGCTGAAACCCAGCACCAAGGACATAGTCAACCAGGCTCTGTACACCACCTTCAAACCGGGCAAGACGAGTTACAAGGTGATGGATCTTCACCCCAAACTCAGGATCTGGCACAAGATCCTGCTCAACTGCATAAACCAGAGACCGAAGGGCAGTTCCCCAGACTACATCAACTTCAACCAGAAGGCGATGTTGTTCTTCATCCAAAATCAGGAGAAGATCTGCCTTCCCTACTTCCTGTTCTCCTACTTGAAGAAATGCATCCGGAAGTCTCGCACCACCGCCTCCATCAAGTCTGCAATCAAATATATCCCTTTTGGGAGGCTGCTCTCAGACTTTCTCATTGAAAGCAACTTGGTGCAAGATTTGATCAATGCTGGTTGCACAGAGGATTTGAGCACCATTGTCAGTGATGTCTTCACTGCAAATTCTCTGAAGAAGATGGGTTTGGTCCAGAAGAAGATTGCTCCTGCTCATGAAGACACATCTTCTGAGATCAGAGGAAGAAGAATGCCTCTGAATGACTACCCTCTGTGGACTCAAGCAGACAATCCTGACGCCATCAGATGCTATGTTGAAGATCTAAGGGCTCAAGGATTCGAAATTGACCTTGATGATTTCGTCAGCAGACTACCACCAGCTCCAGAGTTTCCTTCTCCTCCCAAGAGGAAAGCTCAGAGGAAGATGGTTCTGGACGAATCTTCTGAGGAATCTGATGTCCCTCTGGTCAAGAAGACAAAGAGAAAGCCTGATGATGGTGATGATAGTGAGGATGGTCCTCCAAAGAAGAAGAAGAAGAAGGTCAGAATCGTGGTGAAGCCTACTCGGGTGGAACCAGCTGCTGAAATGGTCAGAAGGACTGAACCTCCTGCCAGAGTGACTCGATCATCAGCACATTCAAGTAAGCCTGCACTTGCTTCTGATGATGATTTGAATTTATTTGATGCACTCCCTATTTCTGCTATGCTCAAACACTCCTCCAATCCCCTCACTCCTATTCCTGAATCCCAGCCAGCCGCACAAACCACCACTCCACCACATTCCCCAAGATCTTCCTTCTTTCAACCTTCTCCTACTGAAGCACCTCTCTGGAATTTGCTTCAGAACCAACCCTCTAGGTCAGAAGAACCAACCTCTCTCCTCACCATTCCGTACGACCCATTATCCTCTGAACCCATCATCCATGACCAACCCGAGCCAAACCAAACAGAACCACAACCCAGAACGTCTGATCACTCTGCTCCCAGAGCATCAGCACGTCCTGCTGCCAGAACCACGGATACAGACTCTTCAACAGCCTTTACACCTGTATCCTTCCCAATCAATGTTGCTGATTCTTCTCCCTCCAATAACTCTGAATCCATTAGGAAATTCATGGAGGTTAGAAAAGAAAAGGTGTCTGCCTTGGAGGAATATTACCTAACTTGTCCAAGCCCTAGGAGATATCCTGGCCCTAGACCTGAACGTCTAGTAGACCCAGATGAACCTATCTTGGCTAATCCTTTACAAGAGGCCGACCCCTTGGTTCACCAAGCTCACCATGTCCCTGACCAACAAGAGCCTATTCAACCAGAACCTGAACCCGAACATTCAGTGTCTAACCAATCCTCGGTTAGATCACCTCATCCTCTGGTTGAAACTTCAGACCCTCACCTTGGAACCTCTGAACCCAATGCTCCCATGATTAACATTGGTTCTCCACAAGGTGCCTCTGAAGCTCATAGCAGCAATCACCCAGCCACACCTTCAACCCACCTCTCTCTCTGAGTGCATCAATATTTTCTATCATGAAGCCTCCTTGAGGCTCCGCAATGTGCACGGTCAGACTGACCTCAGTGAGAATGCTGAAAGTGTGGCTGATGAGTGGAACAATCTGAGCACTTGGCTAGTGGCTCAAGTTCCAATTATGATGCAGCTCCTGCATGCAGAGGGAAGTCAAAGCATTGAGGCTGCAAGGCAAAGGTTTGCTCGAAGGGTGGCTCTTCATGAACAAGAACAGAGAAATAAGCTTCTTGAAGCTATTGAAGAAGCCAAGAGAAAGAAAGAACAAGCAGAAGAAGCTGCACGTCAGGCAGCAGCTCAAGCTGAACAAGCCAGACTTGAGGCAGAGCGACTTGAAGCTGAGGCTGAAGCTCTTAGATGCCAAGCACTTGCACCAGTTGTGTTTACTCCTGCTGCTTCTGCTTCCATTCCAGATCCTCAAGCTGCTCAGAATGTTCCTTCCAGCTCTACTCAGCCAAGCTCATCCAGACTCGACATCATGGAACAACGTCTTGACACTCATGAATCCATGCTGATTGAGATGAAGCAAATGATGATGGAACTTCTGCGACGATCTGACAAACCTTAGTTTTAGGATCTCTTCTTTTTCTTTCTTTTTATCTAACGTTGTTTTATTTAAACTCTGTTTCTTTTTTTATTTACTTATTCTATTTTATTCGTTTGTGATTATATATGCGTATCTATATACTTGTGTCACATATGTTTGCTAAACTCGTTTTATTCATAATCTTTTTGCGTTTACATCATACATTACTTCCCTAAAAAGTCTAGAATGGAGGATCTCTCCTCATTCTTCTGCACTCCTGGCGCTGCTCTGACCTATCTTTCTCCAGTTGCTCCAGTACATGCTGGATGTTGCTGAGCCTATTCTTTAGCTCATCCCTCTCCAGAATCTCTTCTGAAGTCTTGAGCTTCTCTTCCAAACACTCTTTCTCTTCCAGCAGCTTGAGTTCAAGCCGGCTGAGTTCTTGCACCTCCTCCACGAAGGCAAGAAATTCCTTCAGGTCTCTCTCCAACTCTGGACGCAGGTCCTCTTCCAGCAGTGTCCGTGTTAGCTCCGAGATGGTCGTTGTACCCTCTGGATGCCTGATGTTCAGGAACAAGTCCTCTTCAAAGGCCTTCTTCCTCAGCTCTTCTAGTGCTACGTTGTATGATGCCATTCTTTTTTACTGAAAATTGTTCGAGGTGTGAAGCTTACCTTTCTCTCCTACGCTTTTTATAGGCTTCACTTTCTCTCTGCAAGTTAATGCTCCTACAGTTTCTCGAGGTTAAGTTCTTGGTAACTGACCCTTCTATTTACTCACTTGACCAGTGGTAAACGTTCATCCCTTGCATTAAGGATTAGCCAAGTGTCATGGTGAGCGTTCTGGGTTCCGGGGCAAAACTTAGGGCTGGGTTCCGGGGCAAAAGCATATAAAATATTCTCAATGCTGGGTTCCGGGGCAAAAGTTAGGGCTGTTTGAAAGTTGCAGCCGAGTTAACCTTCAAAATTCAACCTGTAGGTTCCGATTTCTATTTTTACCGGTTTCCCCCGTTTATTTCGGCTGACACTTGAATAAAGTAGCTTCTTCTACACCAAAAGCATATAAAATATGCTCAATTCTGGGTTCCGGGGCAAAAGTTAGGGCTGTTTGAAAGTTGCAGCCGAGTTAACCTTCAAAATTCAACCTGTAGGTTCCGATTTATATTTTTACCGATTTCCCCCGTATAATACGGCTGGCAGGTGAATAAAGTCGCTTCTTCTCTCCCAAAAGCATATAAAATATGCTCAATTCTGGGTTCCGGGGCAAAAGTTATGGCTGTTTGAAGTTTGCAGCCGAATTAACCTTCAAAATTCAACCTGTAGGTTCCGATTTCTATTTTTACCGATTTCCCCCGTTTAATTCGGCTGGCACATGAATAAAGTAGCTTCTTCTACCCCAAAAGCATATAAAATATGCTCAATTCTGGGTTCCGGGGCAAAAGTTAGGGCTGTTTGAAAGTTGCAGCCGAGTTAACCTTCAAAATTCAACCTGTAGGTTCCTTTTTCTGTTTTTAACCGTTTCCGCCGTTTAATTCGGCTGGCACTTGAATAAAGTAGCTTCTTCTACCCCAAAACTATATAAAATATGCTCAATTCTAGTTTCCGGGGAAAAAGTTACGGCTGTTTGAAAGTTGTAACCGAGTTAACCTTCAATAAAATATGTAGGTTCCGTTTTCTATTTTTACCGGTTTCCCCCATTTAATTCGGCAGGCAGTTGAATAAACTAGCTTCTTCTCTCCCAAAACTATATAAAATAAGCTCAATTCTGGGTTCCGGGGCAAAAGTTATGGCTGTTTGAAGTTTGCAGCCGAATCAACCTTCAAAATTCAACCTGTAGGTTCCATTTTCTATTTTTACCGGTTTCCCCCGTTTAATTCGGCTGGCACTTGAATAAAGTAGCTTCTTCTACCCCAAAAGCATATAAAATATTCTCAATTCTGGGTTCCGGGTCAAAAGTTACGGCTGTTTGAAGTTTGCAGCCGAATTAACCTTCAAAATTCAACCAGTAGGTTCCGTTTTCTATTTTTACCGATTTCCCCCTTTTAATTCGGCTGGCAGTTGAATAAACTAGCTTCTTCTCTCCCAAAACCATATAAAATATGCTCAATTCTGGGTTCCGGGGCAAAAGTGATGGCTGTTTGAAGTTTGCAGCCGAATTAACCTTCAAAATTCAACCTGTAGGTTCCGTTTACTATTTTTACCTGTTTACCCCGTTTAATTCGGCTGGCACACGAATAAAGTAGCTTCTTCTACCCCAAAAGCATATAAAATATGCTCAATTCTGGGTTCCGGGGCAAAAGTTAGGGCTGTTTGAAAGTTGCAGCCGAGTTAACCTTCAAAATTCAACCTGTAGGTTCCGATTTATATTTTTACCGATTTCCCCCGTTTAATACGGCTGGCAGGTGAATAAAGTCGCTTCTTCTCTCCCAAAAGCATATAAAATATGCTCAATTCTGGGTTCCGGGGCAAAAGTTATGGCTGTTTGAAGTTTGCAGCCGAATTAACCTTCAAAATTAAACCTGTAGGTTCCGATTTATATTTTTACCGGTTTCCCCAGTTTAATTCGGCTGGCAGGTGAATAAAGTCGCTTTTTCTCTCCCAAAACTATATAAAAATGCTCAATTCTAGTTTCCGGGGAAAAAGTTATGGCTGTTTGAAGTTTGCAGCTGAATT
This sequence comes from Lotus japonicus, assembly GCF_012489685.1. Taxonomy (NCBI): domain Eukaryota; kingdom Viridiplantae; phylum Streptophyta; class Magnoliopsida; order Fabales; family Fabaceae; genus Lotus; species Lotus japonicus. The sequence goes on from NC_080046.1 coordinate 12,071,094, forward strand.
AACCTTCAAAATTCAACCTGTAGGTTCTGTTTTCTGTTTTTACCGGTTTCCGCCGTTTAATTCGGCTGGCACTTGAATAAAGTAGCTTTTTCTACCCCAAAAGCATATAAAATATGCTCAATTCGGGGTTCCGGGGCAAAAGTTAGGGCTGTTTGAAAGTTGCAGCCGAGTTAACCTTCAAAATTCAACCTGTAGGTTCCGATTTATATTTTTACCGATTTCCCCCGTTTAATTCGGCTGGCAGTTGAATAAAGTCACATCTTCTCTCCCAAAAGCATATAAAATATGCTCAATTCTGGGTTCCGGGGCAAGAGTTATGGCTGTTTGAAGTTTGCAGCCGAATTAACCTTCAAAATTCAACCTGTAGGTTCCGATTTATATTTTTACCAGTTTCCCCCGTTTAATTCGGCTTGCAGGTGAATAAAGTCGCTTCTTCTCTCCCAAAACTATATAAAATATGCTCAATCTGGCTTCCGGGGCAAAAGTAATGGCTGTTTGAAGTTTGCAGCCGAATTAACCTTCCAAATTCAACCAGTAGGTTCCGTTTTCTATTTTTACCGATTTCCCCCGTTTAATTCGGCTGGCAGTTGAATAAACTGGCTTTTTCTCTCCCAAAACCATATAAAATATGCTCAATTCTGGGTTCCGGGGCAAAAGTTAGGGCTGTTTGAAAGTTGTAGCCGAGTTAACCTTCAAAATTCAACCTGTAGGTTCCGATTTATATTTTTACCGATTTCCCCCGTTTAATTCGGCTGGCAGGTGAATAAAGTCGCATCTTCTCTCCCAAAAGCATATAAAATATGCTCAATTCTGGGTTCCGGGGCAAAAGTTATGGCTGTTTGAAGTTTGCAGCCGAATTAACCTTCAAAATTCAACCTGTAGGTTCCGATTTATATTTTTACCAGTTTCCCCCGTTTAATTCGGCTTGCAGGTGAATAAAGTCGCTTCTTCTCTCCCAAAACTATATAAAATATGCTCAATCTGGCTTCCGGGGCAAAAGTAATGGCTGTTTGAAGTTTGCAGCCGAATTAACCTTCCAAATTCAACCAGTAGGTTCCGTTTTCTATTTTTACCGATTTCCCCCGTTTAATTCGGCTGGCAGTTGAATAAACTGGCTTTTTCTCTCCCAAGACCATATAAAATATGCTCAATTCTGGGTTCCGGGGCAAAAGTTAGGGCTGTTTGAAAGTTGTAGCCGAGTTAACCTTCAAAATTCAACCTGTAGGTTCCGATTTATATTTTTACCGATTTCCCCCGTTTAATTCGGCTGGCAGGTGAATAAAGTCGCTTCTTCTCTCCCAAAAGCATATAAAATATGCTCAATTCTGGGTTCCGGGGCAAAAGTTATGGCTGTTTGAAGTTTGCAGCCGAATTAACCTTCAAAATTCAACCTGTAGGTTCCGTTTTCTATTTTAACCAGTTTCCCCCGTTTAATTCGGCAGGCAGTTGAATAAACTAGCTTCTTCTCTCCCAAAACTATATAAAATATGCTCAATTCTGGGTTCCGGGGAAAAAGTTACGGCTGTTTGAAGTTTGCAGCGGAATTTACCTTCATAATTCAACCAGTAAGTTCCGTTTTCTATTTTTACCGATTTCCCCCGTTTAATTCGGCTGGCAGTTGAATAAACTGGCTTCTTCTCTCCCAAAACCATATAAAATATGCTCAATTCTGGGTTCCGGGGCAAAAGTTACGGCTGTTTGAAGTTTGCAGCCGAATTAACCTTCAAAATTCAACCAGTAGGTTCCGATTTATATTTTTACCGATTTCCCCCGTTTAATTCGGCTGGCAGGTGAATAAAGTCGCTTCTTCTCTCCCAAAAGCATATAAAATATGCTCAATTCTGGGTTCCGGGGCAAAAGTTATGGCTGTTTGAAGTTTGCAGCCGAATTAACCTTCAAAATTCAACCTGTAGGTTCTGATTTATATTTTTACCTGTTTCCCCCGTTTAATTCGGCTTCCAGGTGAATAAAGTCGCTTCTTCTCTCCCAAAACTATATAAAATATGCTCAATCTGGCTTCCGGGGCAAAAGTAATGGTTGTTTGAAGTTTGCAGCCGAATTAACCTTCAAAATTCAACCAGTAGGTTCCGTTTTCTATTTTTACCTATTTCCCCCGTTTAATTCGGCTGGCAAGTGAATGAAGTCGCTTCTTCTCTCCCAAAAGCATATAAAATATGCTCAATTCTGGGTTCCGGGGCAAAAGTTATGGCTGTTTGAAGTTTGCAGCCGAATTAACCTTCAAAATTCAACCTGTAGGTTCCGTTTTCTATTTTAACCGGTTTCCCCCGTTTAATTCGGCAGGCAGATGCATAAACTAGCTTCTTCTCTCCCAAAACCATATAAAATATGCTCAATTCTGGGTTCCGGGACAAAAGTTATGGCTGTTTGAAGTTTGCAGCCGAATTAACCTTCAAAATTCAACTTGTAGGTTCCGATTTATATTTTTACCAGTTTCCCCCGTTTAATTCGGCTTGCAGGTGAATAAAGTCGCTTCTTCTCTCCCAAAACTATATAAAATATGCTCAATCTGGCTTCCGGGGCAAAAGTAATGGCTGTTTGAAGTTTGCAGCCGAATTAACCTTCCAAATTCAACCAGTAGGTTCCGTTTTCTATTTTTACCGATTTCCCCCGTTTAATTCGGCTGGCAGTTGAATAAACTGGCTTTTTCTCTCCCAAAACCATATAAAATATGCTCAATTCTGGGTTCCGGGGCAAAAGTTAGGGCTGTTTGAAAGTTGTAGCCGAGTTAACCTTCAAAATTCAACCTGTAGGTTCCGATTTATATTTTTACCGATTTCCCCCGTTTAATTCGGCTGGCACATGAATAAAGTAGCTTCTTCTACCCCAAAAGCATATAAAATATGCTCAATTCTGGGTTCCGGGGCAAAAGTTAGGGCTGTTTGAAAGTTGCAGCCGAGTTAACCTTCAAAATTCAACCTGTAGGTTCCTTTTTTCTGTTTTTAACCGTTTCCGCCGTTTAATTCGGCTGGCACTTGAATAAAGTAGCTTCTTCTACCCCAAAACTATATAAAATATGCTCAATTCTAGTTTCCGGGGAAAAAGTTACGGCTGTTTGAAAGTTGTAACCGAGTTAACCTTCAATAAAATATGTAGGTTCCGTTTTCTATTTTTACCGGTTTCCCCCATTTAATTCGGCAGGCAGTTGAATAAACTAGCTTCTTCTCTCCCAAAACTATATAAAATAAGCTCAATTCTGGGTTCCGGGGCAAAAGTTACGGCTGTTTGAAGTTTGCAGCCGAATTAACCTTCAAAATTCAACCAGTAGGTTCCGTTTTCTATTTTTACCGATTTCCCCCTTTTAATTCGGCTGGCAGTTGAATAAACTAGCTTCTTCTCTCCCAAAACCATATAAAATATGCTCAATTCTGGGTTCCGGGGCAAAAGTGATGGCTGTTTGAAGTTTGCAGCCGAATTAACCTTCAAAATTCAACCTGTAGGTTCCGTTTACTATTTTTACCTGTTTACCCCGTTTAATTCGGCTGGCACACGAATAAAGTAGCTTCTTCTACCCCAAAAGCATATAAAATATGCTCAATTCTGGGTTCCGGGGCAAAAGTTAGGGCTGTTTGAAAGTTGCAGCCGAGTTAACCTTCAAAATTCAACCTGTAGGTTCCGATTTATATTTTTACCGATTTCCCCCGTTTAATACGGCTGGCAGGTGAATAAAGTCGCTTCTTCTCTCCCAAAAGCATATAAAATATGCTCAATTCTGGGTTCCGGGGCAAAAGTTATGGCTGTTTGAAGTTTGCAGCCGAATTAACCTTCAAAATTAAACCTGTAGGTTCCGATTTATATTTTTACCGGTTTCCCCAGTTTAATTCGGCTGGCAGGTGAATAAAGTCGCTTTTTCTCTCCCAAAACTATATAAAAATGCTCAATTCTAGTTTCCGGGGAAAAAGTTATGGCTGTTTGAAGTTTGCAGCTGAATTAACCTTCAAAATTCAACCTGTAGGTTCTGTTTTCTGTTTTTACCGGTTTCCGCCGTTTAATTCGGCTGGCACTTGAATAAAGTAGCTTTTTCTACCCCAAAAGCATATAAAATATGCTCAATTCGGGGTTCCGGGGCAAAAGTTAGGGCTGTTTGAAAGTTGCAGCCGAGTTAACCTTCAAAATTCAACCTGTAGGTTCCGATTTATATTTTTACCGATTTCCCCCGTTTAATTCGGCTGGCAGTTGAATAAAGTCACATCTTCTCTCCCAAAAGCATATAAAATATGCTCAATTCTGGGTTCCGGGGCAAGAGTTATGGCTGTTTGAAGTTTGCAGCCGAATTAACCTTCAAAATTCAACCTGTAGGTTCCGATTTATATTTTTACCAGTTTCCCCCGTTTAATTCGGCTTGCAGGTGAATAAAGTCGCTTCTTCTCTCCCAAAACTATATAAAATATGCTCAATCTGGCTTCCGGGGCAAAAGTAATGGCTGTTTGAAGTTTGCAGCCGAATTAACCTTCCAAATTCAACCAGTAGGTTCCGTTTTCTATTTTTACCGATTTCCCCCGTTTAATTCGGCTGGCAGTTGAATAAACTGGCTTTTTCTCTCCCAAAACCATATAAAATATGCTCAATTCTGGGTTCCGGGGCAAAAGTTAGGGCTGTTTGAAAGTTGTAGCCGAGTTAACCTTCAAAATTCAACCTGTAGGTTCCGATTTATATTTTTACCGATTTCCCCCGTTTAATTCGGCTGGCAGGTGAATAAAGTCGCATCTTCTCTCCCAAAAGCATATAAAATATGCTCAATTCTGGGTTCCGGGGCAAAAGTTATGGCTGTTTGAAGTTTGCAGCCGAATTAACCTTCAAAATTCAACCTGTAGGTTCCGATTTATATTTTTACCAGTTTCCCCCGTTTAATTCGGCTTGCAGGTGAATAAAGTCGCTTCTTCTCTCCCAAAACTATATAAAATATGCTCAATCTGGCTTCCGGGGCAAAAGTAATGGCTGTTTGAAGTTTGCAGCCGAATTAACCTTCCAAATTCAACCAATAGGTTCCGTTTTCTATTTTTACCGATTTCCCCCGTTTAATTCGGCTGGCAGTTGAATAAACTGGCTTTTTCTCTCCCAAAACCATATAAAATATGCTCAATTCTGGGTTCCGGGGCAAAAGTTAGGGCTGTTTGAAAGTTGTAGCCGAGTTAACCTTCAAAATTCAACCTGTAGGTTCCGATTTATATTTTTACCGATTTCCCCCGTTTAATTCGGCTGGCAGGTGAATAAAGTCGCTTCTTCTCTCCCAAAAGCATATAAAATATGCTCAATTCTGGGTTCCGGGGCAAAAGTTATGGCTGTTTGAAGTTTGCAGCCGAATTAACCTTCAAAATTCAACCTGTAGGTTCCGTTTTCTATTTTAACCTGTTTCCCCCGTTTAATTCGGCAGGCAGTTGAATAAACTAGCTTCTTCTCTCCCAAAACTATATAAAATATGCTCAATTCTGGGTTCCGGGGAAAAAGTTACGGCTGTTTGAAGTTTGCAGCGGAATTTACCTTCATAATTCAACCAGTAAGTTCCGTTTTCTATTTTTACCGATTTCCCCCGTTTAATTCGGCTGGCAGTTGAATAAACTGGCTTCTTCTCTCCCAAAACCATATAAAATATGCTCAATTCTGGGTTCCGGGGCAAAAGTTACGGCTGTTTGAAGTTTGCAGCCGAATTAACCTTCAAAATTCAACCAGTAGGTTCCGATTTATATTTTTACCGATTTCCCCCGTTTAATTCGGCTGGCAGGTGAATAAAGTCGCTTCTTCTCTCCCAAAAGCATATAAAATATGCTCAATTCTGGGTTCCGGGGCAAAAGTTATGGCTGTTTGAAGTTTGCAGCCGAATTAACCTTCAAAATTCAACCTGTAGGTTCTGATTTATATTTTTACCTGTTTCCCCCGTTTAATTCGGCTTCCAGGTGAATAAAGTCGCTTCTTCTCTCCCAAAACTATATAAAATATGCTCAATCTGGCTTCCGGGGCAAAAGTAATGGTTGTTTGAAGTTTGCAGCCGAATTAACCTTCAAAATTCAACCAGTAGGTTCCGTTTTCTATTTTTACCTATTTCCCCCGTTTAATTCGGCTGGCAAGTGAATGAAGTCGCTTCTTCTCTCCCAAAAGCATATAAAATATGCTCAATTCTGGGTTCCGGGGCAAAAGTTATGGCTGTTTGAAGTTTGCAGCCGAATTAACCTTCAAAAATTCAACCTGTAGGTTCCGTTTTCTATTTTAACCGGTTTCCCCCGTTTAATTCGGCAGGCAGATGCATAAACTAGCTTCTTCTCTCCCAAAACCATATAAAATATGCTCAATTCTGGGTTCCGGGGCAAAAGTTATGGCTGTTTGAAGTTTGCAGCCGAATTAACCTTCAAAATTCAACCTGTAGGTTCCGATTTATATTTTTACCAGTTTCCCCCGTTTAATTCGGCTTGCAGGTGAATAAAGTCGCTTCTTCTCTCCCAAAACTATATAAAATATGCTCAATCTGGCTTCCGGGGCAAAAGTAATGGCTGTTTGAAGTTTGCAGCCGAATTAACCTTCCAAATTCAACCAGTAGGTTCCGTTTTCTATTTTTACCGATTTCCCCCGTTTAATTCGGCTGGCAGTTGAATAAACTGGCTTTTTCTCTCCCAAAACCATATAAAATATGCTCAATTCTGGGTTCCGGGGCAAAAGTTAGGGCTGTTTGAAAGTTGTAGCCGAGTTAACCTTCAAAATTCAACCTGTAGGTTCCGATTTATATTTTTACCGATTTCCCCCGTTTAATTCGGCTGGCACATGAATAAAGTAGCTTCTTCTACCCCAAAAGCATATAAAATATGCTCAATTCTGGGTTCCGGGGCAAAAGTTAGGGCTGTTTGAAAGTTGCAGCCGAGTTAACCTTCAAAATTCAACCTGTAGGTTCCTTTTTCTGTTTTTAACCGTTTCCGCCGTTTAATTCGGCTGGCACTTGAATAAAGTAGCTTCTTCTACCCCCAAAACTATATAAAATATGCTCAATTCTAGTTTCCGGGGAAAAAGTTACGGCTGTTTGAAAGTTGTAACCGAGTTAACCTTCAATAAAATATGTAGGTTCCGTTTTCTATTTTTACCGGTTTCCCCCATTTAATTCGGCAGGCAGTTGAATAAACTAGCTTCTTCTCTCCCCAAAACTATATAAAAATAAGCTCAATTCTGGGTTCCGGGGCAAAAGTTACGGCTGTTTGAAGTTTGCAGCCGAATTAACCTTCAAAATTCAACCAGTAGGTTCCGTTTTCTATTTTTACCGATTTCCCCCTTTTAATTCGGCTGGCAGTTGAATAAACTAGCTTCTTCTCTCCCAAAACCATATAAAAATATGCTCAATTCTGGGTTCCGGGGCAAAAGTGATGGCTGTTTTGAAGTTTGCAGCCGAATTTAACCTTCAAAATTCAACCCGTAGGTTCCGTTTACTATTTTTACCTGTTTACCCCGTTTAATTCGGCTGGCACACGAATAAAGTAGCTTCTTCTACCCCAAAAGCATATAAAAATATGCTCAATTCTGGGTTCCGGGGCAAAAGTTAGGGCTGTTTGAAAGTTGCAGCCGAGTTAACCTTTCAAAATTCAACCTGTAGGTTCCGATTTATATTTTTTACCGATTTCCCCCGTTTAATACGGGCTGGCAGGTGAATAAAGTCCCTTCTTCTCTCCCAAAAGCATATAAAATATGCTCAATTCTGGGTTCCGGGGCAAAAGTTATGGCTGTTTGAAGTTTGCAGCCGAATTAACCTTCAAAATTAAACCTGTAGGTTCCGATTTATATTTTTACCGGTTTCCCCAGTTTAATTCGGCTGGCAGGTGAATAAAGTCGCTTTTCTCTCCCAAAACTATATAAAAATGCTCAATTCTAGTTTCCGGGGAAAAAGTTATGGCTGTTTGAAGTTTGCAGCTGAATTAACCTTCAAAATTCAACCTGTAGGTTCTGTTTTCTGTTTTTACCGGTTTCCGCCGTTTAATTCGGCTGGCACTTGAATAAAGTAGCTTTTTCTACCCCAAAAGCATATAAAATATGCTCAATTCGGGGTTCCGGGGCAAAAGTTAGGGCTGTTTGAAAGTTGCAGCCGAGTTAACCTTCAAAATTCAACCTGTAGGTTCCGATTTATATTTTTACCGATTTCCCCCGTTTAATTCGGCTGGCAGTTGAATAAAGTCACATCTTCTCTCCCAAAAGCATATAAAATATGCTCAATTCTGGGTTCCGGGGCAAGAGTTATGGCTGTTTGAAGTTTGCAGCCGAATTAACCTTCAAAATTCAACCTGTAGGTTCCGATTTATATTTTTACCAGTTTCCCCCGTTTAATTCGGCTTGCAGGTGAATAAAGTCGCTTCTTCTCTCCCAAAACTATATAAAATATGCTCAATCTGGCTTCCGGGGCAAAAGTAATGGCTGTTTGAAGTTTGCAGCCGAATTAACCTTCCAAATTCAACCAGTAGGTTCCGTTTTCTATTTTTACCGATTTCCCCCGTTTAATTCGGCTGGCAGTTGAATAAACTGGCTTTTTCTCTCCCAAAACCATATAAAATATGCTCAATTCTGGGTTCCGGGGCAAAAGTTAGGGCTGTTTGAAAGTTGTAGCCGAGTTAACCTTCAAAATTCAACCTGTAGGTTCCGATTTATATTTTTACCGATTTCCCCCGTTTAATTCGGCTGGCAGGTGAATAAAGTCGCATCTTCTCTCCCAAAAGCATATAAAATATGCTCAATTCTGGGTTCCGGGGCAAAAGTTATGGCTGTTTGAAGTTTGCAGCCGAATTAACCTTCAAAATTCAACCTGTAGGTTCCGATTTATATTTTTACCAGTTTCCCCGTTTAATTCGGCTTGCAGGTGAATAAAGTCGCTTCTTCTCTCCCAAAACTATATAAAATATGCTCAATCTGGCTTCCGGGGCAAAAGTAATGGCTGTTTGAAGTTTGCAGCCGAATTAACCTTCCAAATTCAACCAGTAGGTTCCGTTTTCTATTTTTACCGATTTCCCCCGTTTAATTCGGCTGGCAGTTGAATAAACTGGCTTTTTCTCTCCCAAAACCATATAAAATATGCTCAATTCTGGGTTCCGGGGCAAAAGTTAGGGCTGTTTGAAAGTTGTAGCCGAGTTAACCTTCAAAATTCAACCTGTAGGTTCCGATTTATATTTTTTACCGATTTCCCCCGTTTAATTCGGCTGGCAGGTGAATAAAGTCGCTTCTTCTCTCCCAAAAGCATATAAAATATGCTCAATTCTGGGTTCCGGGGCAAAAGTTATGGCTGTTTGAAGTTTGCAGCCGAATTAACCTTCAAAATTCAACCTGTAGGTTCCGTTTTCTATTTTAACCAGTTTCCCCCGTTTAATTCGGCAGGCAGTTGAATAAACTAGCTTCTTCTCTCCCAAAACTATATAAAATATGCTCAATTCTGGGTTCCGGGGAAAAAGTTACGGCTGTTTGAAGTTTGCAGCGGAATTTACCTTCATAATTCAACCAGTAAGTTCCGTTTTCTATTTTTACCGATTTCCCCCGTTTAATTCGGCTGGCAGTTGAATAAACTGGCTTCTTCTCTCCCAAAACCATATAAAATATGCTCAATTCTGGGTTCCGGGGCAAAAGTTACGGCTGTTTGAAGTTTGCAGCCGAATTAACCTTCAAAATTCAACCAGTAGGTTCCGATTTATATTTTTACCGATTTCCCCCGTTTAATTCGGCTGGCAGGTGAATAAAGTCGCTTCTTCTCTCCCAAAAGCATATAAAATATGCTCAATTCTGGGTTCCGGGGCAAAAGTTATGGCTGTTTGAAGTTTGCAGCCGAATTAACCTTCAAAATTCAACCTGTAGGTTCTGATTTATATTTTTACCTGTTTCCCCCGTTTAATTCGGCTTCCAGGTGAATAAAGTCGCTTCTTCTCTCCCAAAACTATATAAAATATGCTCAATCTGGCTTCCGGGGCAAAAGTAATGGTTGTTTGAAGTTTGCAGCCGAATTAACCTTCAAAATTCAACCAGTAGGTTCCGTTTTCTATTTTTACCTATTTCCCCCGTTTAATTTGGCTGGCAAGTGAATGAAGTCGCTTCTTCTCTCCCAAAAGCATATAAAATATGCTCAATTCTGGGTTCCGGGGCAAAAGTTATGGCTGTTTGAAGTTTGCAGCCGAATTAACCTTCAAAATTCAACCTGTAGGTTCCGTTTTCTATTTTAACCGGTTTCCCCCGTTTAATTCGGCAGGCAGATGCATAAACTAGCTTCTTCTCTCCCAAAACCATATAAAATATGCTCAATTCTGGGTTCCGGGGCAAAAGTTACGGCTGTTTGAAGTTTGCAGCCGAATTAACCTTCAAAATTAAACCTGTAGGTTCCGATTTATATTTTTACCGGTTTCCCCAGTTTAATTCGGCTGGCAGGTGAATAAAGTCGCTTCTTCTCTCCCAAAACTATATAAAAATGCTCAATTCTGGGTTCTGGGGCAAAAGTTAGGGCTGTTTGAAAGTTGCAGCCTTGTTAACCTTCAAAATTCAACCTGTAGGTTCCGATTTATATTTTTACCGATTTCTCCCGTTTAATACGGCTGGCAGGTGAATAAAGTCGCTTTTCTCTCCAAAAGCATATAAAATATGCTCAATTCTGGGTTCCGGGGCAAAAGTTATGGCTGTTTGAAGTTTGCAGCCGAATTAACCATCAAAATTCAACCTGTAGGTTCCATTTTCTATTTTTACCGGTTTCCCCCGTTTAATTCGGCAGGCAGTTGAATAAACTAGCTTCTTCTCTCCCAAAACTATATAAAATATGCTCAATTCTGGGTTCCGGGGAAAAAGTTACGGCTGTTTGAAGTTTGCAGCGGAATTAACCTTCATAATTCAACCAGTAGGTTCCGTTTTCTATTTTTACTGATTTCCCCCGTTTAATTCGGCTGGCAGTTGAATAAACTGGCTTCTTCTCTCCCAAAACCATATAAAATATGCTCAATTCTGGGTTCCGGGGCAAGTTACGGCTGTTTGAAGTTTGCAGCCGAATTAACCTTCAAAATTCAACAAGTAGGTTCCGTTTTCTATTTTCACCGATTTCCCCCGTTTAATTCGGATGGCAGTTGAATAAACTGGCTTCTTCTCTCCCAAAACCATATAAAATATGCTCAATTCTGGGTTCCGGGGAAAAAGTTAGGGCTGTTTGAAAGTTGCAGCCGAGTTAACCTTCAAAATTCAACCTGTAGGTTCCGATTTATATTTTTACCGATTTCCCCCGTTTAATTCGGCTGGCAGGTGAATAAAGTCGCTTCTTCTCTCCCAAAAGCATATAAAATATGCTCAATTCTAGTTCCGGGGCAAAAGTTATGGCTGTTTGAAGTTTGCAGCCGAATTAACCTTTAAAATTCAACCTGTAGGTTCCGATTTATATTTTTACCAGTTTCCCCCGTTTAATTCGGCTTGCAGGTGAATAAAGTCGCTTCTTCTCTCCCAAAACTATATAAAATATGCTCAATCTGGCTTCCGGGGCAAAAGTAATGGTTGTTTTAAGTTTGCAGCCGAATTAACCTTCAAAATTCAACCAGTAGGTTCCGTTTTCTATTTTTACCTATTTCCCCCGTTTAATTCGGCTGGCAAGTGAATAAAGTCGCTTCTTCTTTCCTAAAAGCATATAAAATATGCTCAATTCTGGGTTCTGGGGCAAAAAGTTATGGCTGTTTGAAGTTTGCAGCCGAATTAACCATCAAAATTCAACCTGTAGGTTCCATTTTCTATTTTAACCAGTTTCCCCCGTTTAATTCGGCAGGCAGTTGAATAAACTAGCTTCTTCTCTCCCAAAACTATATAAAATATGCTCAATTCTGGGTTCCGGGGAAAAAGTTACGGCTGTTTGAAGTTTGCAGCGGAATTTACCTTCATAATTCAACCAGTAAGTTCCGTTTTCTATTTTTACCGATTTCCCCCGTTTAATTCGGCTGGCAGTTGAATAAACTGGCTTCTTCTCTCCCAAAACCATATAAAATATGCTCAATTCTGGGTTCCGGGGCAAAAGTTACGGCTGTTTGAAGTTTGCAGCCGAATTAACCTTCAAAATTCAACCAGTAGGTTCCGATTTATATTTTTACCGATTTCCCCCGTTTAATTCGGCTGGCAGGTGAATAAAGTCGCTTCTTCTCTCCCAAAAGCATATAAAATATGCTCAATTCTGGGTTCCGGGGCAAAAGTTATGGCTGTTTGAAGTTTGCAGCCGAATTAACCTTCAAAATTTCAACCTGTAGGTTCTGATTTATATTTTTTACCTGTTTCCCCCGTTTAATTCGGCTTCCAGGTGAATAAAGTCGCTTCTTCTCTCCAAAACTATATAAAATATGCTCAATCTGGCTTCCGGGGCAAAAGTAATGGTTGTTTGAAGTTTGCAGCCGAATTAACCTTCAAAATTCAACCAGTAGGTTCCGTTTTCTATTTTACCTATTTCCCCCGTTTAATTCGGCTGGCAAGTGAATGAAGTCGCTTCTTCTCTCCCAAAAGCATATAAAATATGCTCAATTCTGGGTTCCGGGGCAAAAGTTATGG
>NC_080046.1:12083712-12129350 GCF_012489685.1 Lotus japonicus
CCGTTTAATTCGGCTGGCACTTGAATAAAGTAGCTTCTTCTACCCCAAAAGCATATAAAATATGCTCAATTCTGGGTTCCGGGGAAAAAGTTAGAGCTGTTTGAAAAGTTGCAGCCGAGTTAACCTTCAAAATTCAACCTGTAGGTTCCGATTTCTATTTTTACCGATTTCCCCCGTTTAATTCGGCTGGCACATGAATAAAGTAGCTTCTTTCTACCCAAAAGCATATAAAATATTCTCAATTCTGGGTTCTGGGGCAAAAGTTAGGGCTGTTTGAAAAGTTGCAGCCGAGTTAATCTTCAAAATTCAACCTGTAGGTTCCGATTTCTATTTTTACCGATTAACCCCGTTTAATTCGGCTGGCACTTGAATAAAGTAGCTTCTTCTACCCCAAAAGCATATAAAGTATGCTCAATTCTGGGTTCCGGGGCAAAAGTTAGGGCTGTTTGAAAGTTGCAGCCGAGTTAACCTTCAAAATTCAACCTGTAGGTTCCGATTAATATTTTTACCGATTTCCCCCGTTTAATTCGGCTGGCAGGTGAATAAAGTCGCTTCTTCTCTCCCAAAAGCATATAAAATATGCTTAATTCTGGGTTCCGGGGCAAAAGTTACGGCTGTTTGAAGTTTGCAGCCGAATTAACCTTCAAAATTCAACAAGTAGGTTCCGTTTTCTATTTTTACCGATTTCCCCCGTTTAATTCGGTTGGCACTTGAATAAAGTAGCTCCTTCTACACCAAAAGCACATAAAATATGCTCAATTCTGGGTTCCGGGGCAAACGTTAGGGCTGTTTGAAAGTTGCAGCCGAGTTAACCTTCAAAATTCAACCTGTAGGTTCCGATTTTTATTTTTACCGGTTTCGCTTGTTTAATTCGGCTGGCAGGTGAATAAAGTCGCTTCTTCTCTCCCAAAACTATATAAAATATGCTCAATTCTAGTTTCCGGGGAAAAAGTTATGGCTGTTTAAAGTTTGCAGCCGAATTAACCTTCAAAATTCAACCAGTAGGTTCCGTTTTCTATTTTTACCGATTTCCCCCGTTTAATTCGGCTGGTAGTTGAATAAACTAGCCTCTTCTCTCCCAAAACCATATAAAATATGCTCAATTTTTTGGTTCCGGGGAAAAGTTATGGCTTTTTGAAGTTTGCAGCTGAATTAACCTTCAAAATTCAACCTGTAGGTTCCGTTTTCTGTTTTTACCGGTTTTCGCCGTTTAATTCGGCTGGCACTTGAATAAAGTAGCTTCTTCTACCCCAAAAGCATATAAAATATGCTCAATTCTGGGTTCCGGGGCAAAAGTTAGGGCTGTTTGAAAGTTGCAGCCGAGTTAACCTTCAAAATTCAACCTGTAGGTTCCGATTTCTATTTTTACCGATTTCCCCCGTTTAATTCGGCTGGCACATGATTAAAGTAGCTTCTTCTACCCCAAAAGCATATAAAATATTCTCAATTCTGGGTTCTGGGGCAAAAGTTAGGGCTGTTTGAAAGTTGCAGCCGAGTTAACCTTCAAAATTCAACCTATAGGTTCCGATTTCTATTTTTACCGATTTACCCCGTTTAATTCGGCTGGCACTTGAATAATGTAGCTTCTTCTACCCCAAAAGCAAATAAAGTATGCTCAATTCTGGGTTCCGGGGCAAAAGTTAGGGCTGTTTGAAAGTTGCAGCCGAGTTAACCTTCAAAATTCAACCTGTAGGTTCCGTTTTCTGTTTTTACCGGTTTCCGCCGTTTAATTCGGCTGGCACTTGAATAAAGTAGCTTCTTCTACCCCAAAAGCATATAAAATATGCTCAATTCGGGGTTCCGGGGCAAAAGTTAGGGCTGTTTGAAAGTTGCAGCCGAGTTAACCTTCAAAATTCAACCTGTAGGTTCCGATTAATATTTTTATCGATTTCCCCCGTTTAATTCGGCTGGCAGGTGAATAAAGTCGCTTCTTCTCTCCCAAAAGCATATAAAATATGCTTAATTCTGGGTTCCGGGGCAAAAGTTATGGCTGTTTGAAGTTTGCAGCCGAATTAACCTTCAAAATTAAACCTGTAGGTTCTGATTTATATTTTTACCGGTTTCCCCTGTTTAATTCAGCTGGCAGGAGAATAAAGTCGCTTCTTCTCTCCCAAAACTATATAAAATATGCTCAATTCTAGTTTCCGGGGAAAAAGTTACGGCTGTTTGAAGTTTGCAGCCGAATTAACCTTCAAAATTCAACAAGTAGGTTCCGTTTTCTATTTTTACCGATTTCCCCCGTTTAATTCGGTTGGCACTTGAATAAAGTAGCTTCTTCTACACCAAAAGCACATAAAATATGCTCAATTCTGGGTTCCGGGGCAAACGTTAGGGCTGTTTGAAAGTTGCAGCCGAGTTAACCTTCAAAATTCAACCTGTAGTTCCGATTTTTATTTTTACCGGTTTCGCTTGTTTAATTCGGCTGGCAGGTGAATAAAGTCGCTTCTTCTCTCCCAAAAACTATATAAAATATGCTCAATTCTAGTTTCCGGGGAAAAAGTTATGGCTGTTTAAAGTTTGCAGCCGAATTAACCTTCCAAAATTCAACCAGTAGGTTCCGTTTTCTATTTTTACCGATTTCCCCCGTTTAATTCGGCTGTAGTTGAATAAACTAGCCTCTTCTCTCCCAAAACCATATAAAATATGCTCAATTTTTGGTTCCGGGGCAAAAGTTATGGCTTTTTGAAGTTTGCAGCTGAATTAACCTTCAAAATTCAACCTGTAGGTTCCGTTTTCTGTTTTTACCGGTTTTCGCCGTTTAATTCGGCTGGCACTTGAATAAAGTAGCTTCTTCTACCCCAAAAGCATATAAAATATGCTCAATTCTGGGTTCCGGGGCAAAAGTTAGGGCTGTTTGAAAGTTGCAGCCGAGTTAACCTTCAAAATTCAACCTGTAGGTTCCGATTTCTATTTTTACCGATTTCCCCCGTTTAATTCGGCTGGCACATGATTAAAGTAGCTTCTTCTACCCCAAAAGCATATAAAATATTCTCAATTCTGGGTTCTGGGGCAAAAGTTAGGGCTGTTTGAAAGTTGCAGCCGAGTTAACCTTCAAAATTCAACCTATAGGTTCCGATTTCTATTTTTACCGATTTACCCCGTTTAATT
The DNA here is from genome assembly GCF_012489685.1 of Lotus japonicus. Classification (NCBI taxonomy): domain Eukaryota; kingdom Viridiplantae; phylum Streptophyta; class Magnoliopsida; order Fabales; family Fabaceae; genus Lotus; species Lotus japonicus. The sequence goes on from NC_080046.1 coordinate 12,086,821, forward strand.
CGGCTGGCACTTGAATAATGTAGCTTCTTCTACCCCAAAAGCATATAAAGTATGCTCAATTCTGGGTTCCGGGGCAAAAGTTAGGGCTGTTTGAAAGTTGCAGCCGAGTTAACCTTCAAAATTCAACCTGTAGGTTCCGTTTTCTGTTTTTACCGGTTTCCGCCGTTTAATTCGGCTGGCACTTGAATAAAGTAGCTTCTTCTACCCCAAAAGCATATAAAATATGCTCAATTCGGGGTTCCGGGGCAAAAGTTAGGGCTGTTTGAAAGTTGCAGCCGAATTAACCTTCAAAATTCAACCTGTAGGTTCCGATTAATATTTTTATCGATTTCCCCCGTTTAATTCGGCTGGCAGGTGAATAAAGTCGCTTCTTCTCTCCCAAAAGCATATAAAATATGCTCAATTCTGGGTTCCTGGGCAAAAGTTATGGCTGTTTGAAGTTTGCAGCCGAATTAACCTTCAAAATTAAACCTGTAGGTTCTGATTTATATTTTTACCGGTTTCCCCTGTTTAATTCAGCTGGCAGGAGAATAAAGTCGCTTCTTCTCTCCCAAAACTATATTAAATATGCTCAATTCTAGTTTCCGGGGAAAAAGTTACGGCTGTTTGAAGTTTGCAGCCGAATTAACCTTCAAATTCAACCAGTAGGTTCCGTTTTCTATTTTTACCGATTTCCCCCGTTTAATTCGGTTGGCAGTTGAATAAACTAGCCTCTTCTCTCCCAAAAGCATATAAAATATGCTCAATTCTGGGTTCCGGGGCAAAAGTTATGGTTGTTTCAAGTTTGCAGCTGAATTAACCTTCAAAATTCAACCTGTAGGTTCCGTTTTCTGTTTTTACCGGTTTCCCCCGTTTATTTCGGCTGGCACTTGAATAAAGTAGCTTCTTCTACACCTAAAGCATATAAAATATGCTCAATTCTGGGTTCCGGGGCAAACGTTAGGGCTGTTTGAAAGTTGCAGCCGAGTTAACCTTCAAAATTCAACCTGTAGGTTCTGATTTTTATTTTTACCAGTTTCGCATGTTTAATTCGAGTGGCAGGTGAATAAAGTCGCTTCTTCTCTCCCAAAACTATATAAAATATGCTCAATTCTAGTTTCCGGGGAAAAAGTTACGGCTGTTTGAAGTTTGCAGCCGAATTAACCTTCAAAATTCAACCAGTAGGTTCCGTTTTCTATTTTTACCGATTTCCCCCCGTTTAATTCGGTTGGCAGTTGAATAAACTAGCCTCTTGTCTCCCAAAACCATATAAAATATGCTCAATTCTGGGTTCCGGGGCAAAAGTTATGGTTGTTTGAAGTTTGCAGCTGAATTAACCTTCAAAATTCAACCTGTAGGTTTCGTTTTCTGTTTTTACCGATTTCCCCCGTTTATTTCGGCTGGCACTTGAATAAAGTAGCTTCTTCTACACCAAAAGCATATAAAATATGCTCAATTCTGGGTTCCGGGGCAAACGTTAGGGCTGTTTGAAAGTTGCAGCCGAGTTAACCTTCAAAATTCAACCTGTAGGTTCCGATTTTTATTTTTACCGGTTTCGCTTGTTTAATTCGGCTGGCAGGTGAATAAAGTCGCTTCTTCTCTCCCAAAACTATATAAAATATGCTCAATTCTAGTTTCCGGGGAAAAAGTTACGGCTGTTTAAAGTTTGCAGCCGAATTAACCTTCAAAATTCAACCAGTAGGTTCCGTTTTCTATTTTTACCGATTTCCCCCGTTTAATTCGGCTGGTAGTTGAATAAACTAGCCTCTTCTCTCCCAAAACCATATAAAATATGCTCAATTTTTGGTTCCGGGGCAAAAGTTATGGCTTTTTGAAGTTTGCAGCTGAATTAACCTTCAAAATTCAACCTGTAGGTTCCGTTTTCAGTTTTTACCGGTTTCCGCCGTTTAATTCGGCTGGCACTTGAATAAAGTAGCTTCTTCTACCCCAAAAGCATATAAAATATGCTCAATTCTGGGTTCCGGGGCAAAAGTTAGGGCTGTTTGAAAGTTGCAGCCGAGTTAACCTTCAAAATTCAACCAGTAGGTTACGTTTTCTATTTTTACCGATTTCCCCCGTTTAATTCGGCTTATAGTTGAATAAACTAGCCTCTTCTCTCCCAAAACCATATAAAATATGCTCAATTCTAGTTTCCAGGGAAAAAGTTACGGCTGTTTAAAGTTTGCAGCCGAATTAACCTTCAAAATTCAACCAGTAGGTTCCGTTTTCTATTTTTACCGATTTCCCCCGTTTAATTCGGCTGGTAGTTGAATAAACTAGCCTCTTCTCTCCCAAAACCATATAAAATATGCTCAATTTTTGGTTCCGGGGCAAAAGTTATGGATTTTTGAAGTTTGCAGCTGAATTAACCTTCAAAATTCAACCTGTAGGTTCCGTTTTCTGTTTTTACCGGTTTTCGCCGTTTAATTCGGCTGGCACTTGAATAAAGTAGCTTCTTCTACCCCAAAAGCATATAAAATATGCTCAATTCTGGGTTCCGGGGCAAAAGTTAGGGCTGTTTGAAAGTTGCAGCCGAGTTAACCTTCAAAATTCAACCTGTAGGTTCCGATTTCTATTTTTACCGATTTCCCCCATTTAATTCGGCTGGCACATGATTAAAGTAGCTTCTTCTACCCCAAAAGCATATAAAATATTCTCAATTCTGGGTTCTGGGGCAAAAGTTAGGGCTGTTTGAAAGTTGCAGCCGAGTTAACCTTCAAAATTCAACCTATAGGTTCCGATTTCTATTTTTACCGATTTACCCCGTTTAATTCGGCTGGCACTTGAATAATGTAGCTTCTTCTACCCCAAAAGCATATAAAGTATGCTCAATTCTGTGTTCCGGGGCAAAAGTTAGGGCTGTTTGAAAGTTGCAGCCGAGTTAACCTTCAAAATTCAACCTGTAGGTTCCGTTTTCTGTTTTTACCGGTTTCCGCCGTTTAATTCGGCTGGAACTTGAATAAAGTAGCTTCTTCTACCCCAAAAGCATATAAAATATGCTCAATTCGGGGTTCTGGGGCAAAAGTTAGGGCTGTTTGAAAGTTGCAGCCGAGTTAACCTTCAAAATTCAACCTGTAGGTTCCGATTAATATTTTTATCGATTTCCCCCGTTTAATTCGGCTGGCAGGTGAATAAAGTCGCTTCTTCTCTCCCAGAAGCATATAAAATATGCTCAATTCTGGGTTCCTGGGCAAAAGTTATGGCTGTTTGAAGTTTGCAGGCGAATTAACCTTCAAAATTAAACCTGTAGGTTCTGATTTATATTTTTACCGGTTTCCCCTGTTTAATTCAGCTGGCAGGAGAATAAAGTCGCTTCTTCTCTCCCAAAACTATATAAAATATGCTCAATTCTAGTTTCCGAGGAAAAAGTTACGGCTGTTTGAAGTTTGCAGCCGAATTAACCTTCAAAATTCAACCAGTAGGTTCCGTTTTCTATTTTTACCGATTTCCCCCGTTTAATTCGGTTGGCAGTTGAATAAACTAGCCTCTTCTCTCCCAAAAGCATATAAAATATGCTCAATTCTGGGTTCCGGGGCAAAAGTTATGGTTTTTTGAAGTTTGCAGCTGAATTAACCTTCAAAATTCAACCTGTAGGTTCCGTTTTCTGTTTTTACCGGTTTCCCCCGTTTATTTCGGCTGGCACTTGAATAAAGTAGCTTCTTCTACACCAAAAGCATATAAAATATGCTCAATTCTGGGTTCCGGGGCAAACGTTAGGGCTGTTTGAAAGTTGCAGCCGAGTTAACCTTCAAAATTCAACCTGTAGGTTCTGATTTTTATTTTTACCAGTTTCGCTTGTTTAATTCGAGTGGCAGGTGAATAAAGTCGCTTCTTCTCTCCCAAAACAATATAAAATATGCTCAATTCTAGTTTCCGGGGAAAAAGTTACGGCTGTTTAAAGTTTGCAGCTGAATTAACCTTCAAAATTCAACCAGTATGTTCCGTTTTCTATTTTTACCGATTTCCCCCGTTTAATTCGGCTGGTAGTTGAATAAACTAGCCTCTTCTCTCCCAAAACCATATAAAATATGCTCAATTTTTGGTTCCGGGGCAAAAGTTATGGCTTTTTGAAGTTTGCAGCTGAATTAACCTTCAAAATTCAACCTGTAGGTTCCGTTTTCAGTTTTTACCGGTTTCCGCCGTTTAATTCGGCTGGCACTTGAATAAAGTAGCTTCTTCTACCCCAAAAGCATATAAAATATGCTCAATTCTGGGTTCCGGGGCAAAAGTTAGGGCTGTTTGAAAGTTGCAGCCGAGTTAACCTTCAAAATTCTACCAGTAGGTTCCGTTTTCTATTTTTACCGATTTCCCCCGTTTAATTCGGCTTGTAGTTGAATAAACTAGCCTCTTCTCTCCCAAAACCATATAAAATATGCTCAATTCTAGTTTCCGGGGAAAAAGTTACGACTGTTTAAAGTTTGCAGCCGAATTAACCTTCAAAATTCAACCAGTAGGTTCCGTTTTCTATTTTTACCGATTTCCCCCGTTTAATTCGGCTGGTAGTTGAATAAACTAGCCTCTTCTCTCCCAAAACCATATAAAATATGCTCAATTTTTGGTTCCGGGGCAAAAGTTATGGCTTTTTGAAGTTTGCAGCTGAATTAACCTTCAAAATTCAACCTGTAGGTTCCGATTTCTGTTTTTACCGATTTCCCCCGTTTAATTCGGCTGGCACATGAATAAAGTAGCTTCTTCTACCCCAAAAGCATATAAAATATTCTCAATTCTGGGTTCTGGAGCAAAAGTTAGGGCTGTTTGAAAGTTGCAGCCGAGTTAACCTTCAAAATTCAACCTATAGGTTCCGATTTCTATTTTTACCGATTTACCCCGTTTAATTCGGCTGGCACTTGAATAAAGTAGCTTCTTCTACCCCAAAAGCATATAAAGTATGCTCAATTCTGGGTTCCGGGGCAAAAGTTAGGGCTGTTTGAAAGTTGCAGCCGAGTTAACCATCAAAATTCAGCCTGTAGGTTCCGATTTATATTTTTACCGATTTCCCCCGTTTAATTCGGCTGGCAGGTGAATAAAGTCGCTTCTTCTCTCCCAAAAGCATATAAAATATGCTCAATTATGGGTTCCGGGGCAAAAGTTATGGCTGTTTGAAGTTTGCAGCCGAATTAACCTTCAAAATTAAACCTGTAGGTTCCGATTTATATTTTTACCGGTTTCTCCTGTTTAATTCGGCTGGCAGGTGAATAAAGTCGCTTCTTCTCTCCCAAAACTATATAAAATATGCTCAATTCTAGTTTCCGGGGAAAAAGTTACAGCTGTTTGAAGTTTGCAGCCGAATTAACCTTCAAAATTCAACCAGTAGGTTCCGTTTTCTATTTTTACCGATTTCCCCCGTTTAATTCGGCTGGCAGTTGAATAAACTAGCCTCTTCTCTTCCAAAACCATATAAAATATGCTCAATTCGGGGTTCCGGGGAAAAAGTTACGGTAGTTTGAAGTTTGCAGCCGAATTAACCTTCAAAATTCAACCAGTAGGTTCCGTTTTCTATTTTTACCGATTTCCCCCGTTTAATTCGGCTGGCAGTTGAATAAACTAGCCTCTTCTCTCCCAAAACCATATAAAATATGCTCAATTCTGGGTTCCGGGGCAAAAGTTAGGGCTATTTGAAAGTTGCAGCCGAGTTAACCTTCAAAATTCAACCTGTAGGTTCCGATTTCTATTTTTACCGATTTCCCCCGTTTAATTCGGCTGGCACATGAATAAAGTAGCTTCTTCTACCCCAAAAGCATATAAAATATTCTCAATTCTGGGTTCTGGGGCAAAAGTTAGGGCTGTTTGAAAGTTGCAGCCGAGTTAACCTTCAAAATTCAACCTGTAGGTTCCGATTTCTATTTTTACCGATTTACCCCGTTTAATTCGGCTGGCACTTGAATAAAGTAGCTTCTTCTACCCCAAAAGCATATAAAGTTTGCTCAATTCTGGGTTCCGGGGCAAAAGTTAGGGCTGTTTGAAAGTTGCAGCCGAGTTAACCTTCAAAATTCAGCTTGTAAGTTCCGATTTATATTTTTACCGATTTCCCCCGTTTAATTCGGCTGGCAAGTGAATAAAGTCGCTTCTTCTCTCCCAAAAGCATATAAAATATGCTCAATTCTGGGTTCCGGGGCAAAAGTTATGGCTGTTTGAAGTTTGCAGCCGAATTAACCTTCAAAATTAAACCTGTAGGTTCCGATTTATATTTTTACCGGTTTCCCCTGTTTAATTCGGCTGGCAGGTGAATAAAGTCGCTTCTTCTCTCCCAAAACTATATAAAATATGCTCAATTCTAGTTTCCGGGGAAAAAGTTACGGCAGTTTGAAGTTTGCAGCCGAATTAACCTTCAAAATTCAACCAGTAGGTTTCCGTTTTCTATTTTTACCGATTTCCTCCGTTTAATTCGGCTGGCAGTTGAATAAACTAGCCTCTTCTCTCCCAAAACCATATAAAATATGCTCAATTCTGGGTTCCGGGGCAAAAGTTATGGCTGTTTGAAGTTTGCAGCTGAATTAACCTTCAAAATTCAACCTGTAGGTTCCGTTTTCTGTTTTTACCGGTTTCCGCCATTTAATTCGGCTGGCACATGAATAAAGTAGCTTCTTCTACCCCAAAAGCATATAAAATATTCTCAATTCTGGGTTCCGGGGCAAAAGTTAGGGCTGTTTGAAAGTTGCAGCCGAGTTAACCTTCAAAATTCAACCTGTAGGTTCCGATTTCTATTTTTACCGATTTCCCCCGTTTAATTCGGCTGGCACTTGAATAAAGTAGCTTCTTCTACCCCAAAAGCATATAAAGTATGCTCAATTCTGGGTTCCGGGGCAAAAGTTAGGGCTGTTTGAAAGTTGCAGCAGAGTTAACCTTCAAAATTCAGCCTGTAGGTTCCGATTTATATTTTTCCGATTTATATTTTTACCGATTTCCCCCGTTTAATTCGGCTGGCAGGTGAATAAAGTCGCTTCTTCTCTCCCAAAAGCATATAAAATATGCTCAATTCTGGGTTCCGGGGCAAAAGTTATGGCTGTTTGAAGTTTGCAGCCGAATTAACCTTCAAAATTAAACCTGTAGGTTCCGATTTATATTTTTACCGGTTTCCCCTGTTTAATTCGGCTGGCAGGTGAATAAAGTCGCTTCTTCTCTCCCAAAACTATATAAAATATGCTCAATTCTAGTTTCCGGGGAAAAAGTTACGGCTGCTTGAAGTTTGCAGCCGAATTAACCTTCAAAATTCAACCAGTAGGTTCCGTTTTCTATTTTTACCGATTTCCCCCGTTTAATTCGGTTGGCAGTTGAATAAACTAGCCTCTTCTCTCCCAAAACCATATAAAATGTGCTCAATTCTTGGTTCCAGGGCAAAAGTTATGGTTGTTTGAAGTTTGCAGCTGAATTAACCTTCAAAATTCAACCTGTAGGTTCCGTTTTCTGTTTTTACCGGTTTCCCCCGTTTATTTCGGCTGGCACTTGAATAAAGTAGCTTCTTCTACACCAAAAGCATATAAAATATGCTCAATTCTGGGTTCCGGGGCAAACGTTAGGGCTGTTTGAAAGTTGCAGCCGAGTTAACCTTCAAAACTCAGCCTGTAGGTTCCGATTTATATTTTTACCGATTTCCCCCGTTTAATTCGGCTGGCAGGTGAATAAAGTCGCTTCTTCTCTCCCAAAAGCATATAAAATATGCTCAATTCTGGGTTCCGGGGCAAAAGTTGTGGCTGTTTGAAGTTTGCAGCCGAATTAACCTTCAAAATTAAACCTGTAGGTTCCGATTTATATTTTTACCGGTTTCCCCTGTTTAATTCGGCTGGCAGGTGAATAAAGTCGCTTCTTCTCTCCCAAAACTATATAAAATATGCTCAATTCTAGTTTCCGGGGAAAAAGTTACGGCAGTTTGAAGTTTGCAGCCGAATTAACCTTCAAAATTCAACCAGTAGGTTTCCGTTTTCTATTTTTACCGATTTCCCCCGTTTAATTCGGCTGGCAGTTGAATAAACTAGCCTCTTCTCTCCCAAAACCATATAAAATATGCTCAATTCTGGGTTCCGGGGCAAAAGTTATGGCTGTTTGAAGTTTGCAGCTGAATTAACCTTCAAAATTCAACCTGTAGGTTCCGTTTTCTGTTTTTACCGGTTTCCGCCATTTAATTCGGCGGGCACATGAATAAAGTAGCTTCTTCTACCCCAAAAGCATATAAAATATTCTCAATTCTGGGTTCCGGGGCAAAAGTTAGGGCTGTTTGAAAGTTGCAGCCGAGTTAACCTTCAAAATTCAACCTGTAGGTTCCGATTTCTATTTTTACCGATTTCCCCCGTTTAATTCGGCTGGCACTTGAATAAAGTAGCTTCTTCTACCCCAAAAGCATATAAAGTATGCTCAATTCTGGGTTCCGGGGCAAAAGTTAGGGCTGTTTGAAAGTTGCAGCAGAGTTAACCTTCAAAATTCAGCCTGTAGGTTCCGATTTATATTTTTACCGATTTCCCCCGTTTAATTCGGCTGGCAGGTGAATAAAGTCGCTTCTTCTCTCCCAAAAGCATATAAAATATGCTCAATTCTGGGTTCCGGGGCAAAAGTTATGGCTGTTTGAAGTTTGCAGCCGAATTAACCTTCAAAATTAAACCTGTAGGTTCCGATTTATATTTTTACCGGTTTCCCCTGTTTAATTCGGCTGGCAGGTGAATAAAGTCGCTTCTTCTCTCCCAAAACTATATAAAATATGCTCAATTCTAGTTTCCGGGGAAAAAGTTACGGCTGCTTGAAGTTTGCAGCCGAATTAACCTTCAAAATTCAACCAGTAGGTTCCGTTTTCTATTTTTACCGATTTCCCCTGTTTAATTCGGTTGGCAGTTGAATAAACTAGCCTCTTCTCTCCCAAAACCATATAAAATGTGCTCAATTCTTGGTTCCAGGGCAAAAGTTATGGTTGTTTGAAGTTTGCAGCTGAATTAACCTTCAAAATTCAACCTGTAGGTTCCGTTTTCTGTTTTTACCGGTTTCCCCCGTTTATTTCGGCTGGCACTTGAATAAAGTAGCTTCTTCTACACCAAAAGCATATAAAATATGCTCAATTCTGGGTTCCGGGGCAAACGTTAGGGCTGTTTGAAAGTTGCAGCCGAGTTAACCTTCAAAACTCAGCCTGTAGGTTCCGATTTATATTTTTACCGATTTCCCCCGTTTAATTCGGCTGGCAGGTGAATAAAGTCGCTTCTTCTCTCCCAAAAGCATATAAAATATGCTCAATTCTGGGTTCCGGGGCAAAAGTTATGGCTGTTTGAAGTTTGCAGCCGAATTAACCTTCAAAATTAAACCTGTAGGTTCCGATTTATATTTTTACCGGTTTCCCCTGTTTAATTCGGCTGGCAGGTGAATAAAGTCGCTTCTTCTCTCCCAAAACTATATAAATTATGCTCAATTCTAGTTTCCGGGGAAAAAGTTACGGCAGTTTGAAGTTTGCAGCCGAATTAACCTTCAAAATTCAACCAGTAGGTTCCGTTTTCTATTTTTACCGATTTCCCCCGTTTAATTTGGCTGGCAGTTGAATAAACTAGCCTCTTCTCTCCCAAAAGCATATAAAATATGCTCAATTCTGGGTTCCGGGGCAAAAGTTATGGTTGTTTGAAGTTTGCAGCTGAATTAACCTTCAAAATTCAACCTGTAGGTTCCGTTTTCTGTTTTTACCGGTTTCCCCCGTTTATTTCGGCTGGCACTTGAATAAAGTAGCTTCTTCTACACCAAAAGCATATAAAATATGCTCAATTCTGGGTTCCGGGGCAAACGTTAGGGCTGTTTGAAAGTTGCAGCCGAGTTAACCTTCAAAATTCAACCTGTAGGTTCCGATTTTTATTTTTACCGGTTTCGCTTGTTTAATTCGGCTGGCAGGTGAATAAAGTCGCTTCTTCTCTCCCAAAACTATATAAAATATGCTCAATTCTAGTTTCCGGGGAAAAAGTTACGGCTGTTTAAAGTTTGCAGCCGAATTAACCCTTCAAAATTCAACCAGTAGGTTCCGTTTTCTATTTTTACCGATTTCCCCCGTTTAATTCGGCTGGTAGTTGAATAAACTAGCCTCTTCTCTCCCAAAACCATATAAAATATGCTCAATTTTTGGTTCCGGGGCAAAAGTTATGGATTTTTGAAGTTTGCAGCTGAATTAACCTTCAAAATTCAACCTGTAGGTTCCGTTTTCTGTTTTTACCGGTTTTCGCCGTTTAATTCGGCTGGCACTTGAATAAAGTAGCTTCTTCTACCCCAAAAGCATATAAAATATGCTCAATTCTGGGTTCCGGGGCAAAAGTTAGGGCTGTTTGAAAGTTGCAGCCGAGTTAACCTTCAAAATTCAACCTGTAGGTTCCGATTTCTATTTTTACCGATTTCCCCCGTTTAATTCGGCTGGCACATGATTAAAGTAGCTTCTTCTACCCCAAAAGCATATAAAATATTCTCAATTCTGGGTTCTGGGGCAAAAGTTAGGGCTGTTTGAAAGTTGCAGCCGAGTTAACCTTCAAAATTCAACCTATAGGTTCCGATTTCTATTTTTACCGATTTACCCCGTTTAATTCGGCTGGCACTTGAATAATGTAGCTTCTTCTACCCCAAAAGCATATAAAGTATGCTCAATTCTGGGTTCCGGGGCAAAAGTTAGGGCTGTTTGAAAGTTGCAGCCGAGTTAACCTTCAAAATTCAACCTGTAGGTTCCGTTTTCTGTTTTTACCGGTTTCCGCCGTTTAATTCGGCTGGCACTTGAATAAAGTAGCTTCTTCTACCCCAAAAGCATATAAAATATGCTCAATTCGGGGTTCCGGGGCAAAAGTTAGGGCTGTTTGAAAGTTGCAGCCGAGTTAACCTTCAAAATTCAACCTGTAGGTTCCGATTAATATTTTCATCGATTTCCCCCGTTTAATTCGGCTGGCAGGTGAATAAAGTCGCTTCTTCTCTCCCAAAAGCATATAAAATATGCTCAATTCTGGGTTCCTGGGCAAAAGTTATGGCTGTTTGAAGTTTGCAGGCGAATTAACCTTCAAAATTAAACCTGTAGGTTCTGATTTATATTTTTACCGGTTTCCCCTGTTTAATTCAGCTGGCAGGAGAATAAAGTCGCTTCTTCTCTCCCAAAACTATATAAAATATGCTCAATTCTAGTTTCCGAGGAAAAAGTTACGGCTGTTTGAAGTTTGCAGCCGAATTAACCTTCAAAATTCAACCAGTAGGTTCCGTTTTCTATTTTTACCGATTTCCCCCGTTTAATTCGGCTGGCAGTTGAATAAACTAGCCTCTTCTCTCCCAAAACCATATAAAATATGCTCAATTCTGGGTTCCGGGGCAAAAGTTGTGGCTGTTTGAAGTTTGCAGCTGAATTAACCTTCAAAATTCAACCTGTAGGTTCCGTTTTCTGTTTTTACCGGTTTCCGCCATTTAATTCGGCTGGCACATGAATAAAGTAGCTTCTTCTACCCCAAAAGCATATAAAATATGCTCAATTCGGGGTTCCGGGGCAAAAGTTAGGGCTGTTTGAAAGTTGCAGCCGAGTTAACCTTCAAAATTCAACCTGTAGGTTCCGATTAATATTTTTATCGATTTCCCCCGTTTAATTCGGCTGGCAGGTGAATAAAGTCGCTTCTTCTCTCCCAAAAGCATATAAAATATGCTCAATTCTGGGTTCCTGGGCAAAAGTTATGGCTGTTTGAAGTTTGCAGCCGAATTAACCTTCAAAATTAAACCTGTAGGTTCTGATTTATATTTTTACCGGTTTCCCCTGTTTAATTCAGCTGGCAGGAGAATAAAGTCGCTTCTTCTCTCCCAAAACTATATAAAATATGCTCAATTCTAGTTTCCGGGGAAAAAGTTAAGGCTGTTTGAAGTTTGCAGCCGAATTAACCTTCAAAATTCAACCAGTAGGTTCCGTTTTCTATTTTTACCGATTTCCCCCGTTTAATTCGGTTGGCAGTTGAATAAACTAGCCTCTTCTCTCCCAAAAGCATATAAAATATGCTCAATTCTGGGTTCCGGGGCAAAAGTTATGGTTGTTTGAAGTTTGCAGCTGAATTAACCTTCAAAATTCAACCTGTAGGTTCCGTTTTCTGTTTTTACCGGTTTCCCCCGTTTATTTCGGCTGGCACTTGAATAAAGTAGCTTCTTCTACACCTAAAGCATATAAAATATGCTCAATTCTGGGTTCCGGGGCAAACGTTAGGGCTGTTTGAAAGTTGCAGCCGAGTTAACCTTCAAAATTCAACCTGTAGGTTCTGATTTTTATTTTTACCAGTTTCGCTTGTTTAATTCGAGTGGCAGGTGAATAAAGTCGCTTCTTCTCTCCCAAAACTATATAAAATATGCTCAATTCTAGTTTCCGGGGAAAAAGTTACGGCTGTTTGAAGTTTGCAGCCGAATTAACCTTCAAAATTCAACCAGTAGGTTCCGTTTTCTATTTTTACCGATTTCCCCCGTTTAATTCGGTTGGCAGTTGAATAAACTAGCCTCTTGTCTCCCAAAACCATATAAAATATGCTCAATTCTGGGTTCCGGGGCAAAAGTTATGGTTGTTTGAAGTTTGCAGCTGAATTAACCTTCAAAATTCAACCTGTAGGTTCCGTTTTCTGTTTTTACCGGTTTCCCCCGTTTATTTCGGCTGGCACTTGAATAAAGTAGCTTCTTCTACACCAAAAGCATATAAAATATGCTCAATTCTGGGTTCCGGGGCAAACGTTAGGGCTGTTTGAAAGTTGCAGCCGAGTTAACCTTCAAAATTCAACCTGTAGGTTCCGATTTTTATTTTTACCGGTTTCGCTTGTTTAATTCGGCTGGCAGGTGAATAAAGTCGCTTCTTCTCTCCCAAAACTATATAAAATATGCTCAATTCTAGTTTCCGGGGAAAAAGTTACGGCTGTTTAAAGTTTGCAGCCGAATTAACCTTCAAAATTCAACCAGTAGGTTCCGTTTTCTATTTTTACCGATTTCCCCCGTTTAATTCGGCTGGTAGTTGAATAAACTAGCCTCTTCTCTCCCAAAACCATATAAAATATGCTCAATTTTTGGTTCCGGGGCAAAAGTTATGGCTTTTTGAAGTTTGCAGCTGAATTAACCTTCAAAATTCAACCTGTAGGTTCCGTTTTCAGTTTTTACCGGTTTCCGCCGTTTAATTCGGCTGGCACTTGAATAAAGTAGCTTCTTCTACCCCAAAAGCATATAAAATATGCTCAATTCTGGGTTCCGGGGCAAAAGTTAGGGCTGTTTGAAAGTTGCAGCCGAGTTAACCTTCAAAATTCAACCAGTAGGTTACGTTTTCTATTTTTACCGATTTCCCCCGTTTAATTCGGCTTATAGTTGAATAAACTAGCCTCTTCTCTCCCAAAACCATATAAAATATGCTCAATTCTAGTTTCCAGGGAAAAAGTTACGGCTGTTTAAAGTTTGCAGCCGAATTAACCTTCAAAATTCAACCAGTAGGTTCCGTTTTCTATTTTTACCGATTTCCCCCGTTTAATTCGGCTGGTAGGTTAATAAACTAGCCTCTTCTCTCCCAAAACCATATAAAATATGCTCAATTTTTGGTTCCGGGGCAAAAGTTATGGATTTTTGAAGTTTGCAGCTGAATTAACCTTCAAAATTCAACCTGTAGGTTCCGTTTTCTGTTTTTACCGGTTTTCGCCGTTTAATTCGGCTGGCACTTGAATAAAGTAGCTTCTTCTACCCCAAAAGCATATAAAATATGCTCAATTCTGGGTTCCGGGGCAAAAGTTAGGGCTGTTTGAAAGTTGCAGCCGAGTTAACCTTCAAAATTCAACCTGTAGGTTCCGATTTCTATTTTTACCGATTTCCCCCGTTTAATTCGGCTGGCACATGATTAAAGTAGCTTCTTCTACCCCAAAAGCATATAAAATATTCTCAATTCTGGGTTCTGGGGCAAAAGTTAGGGCTGTTTGAAAGTTGCAGCCGAGTTAACCTTCAAAATTCAACCTATAGGTTCCGATTTCTATTTTTACCGATTTACCCCGTTTAATTCGGCTGGCACTTGAATAATGTAGCTTCTTCTACCCCAAAAGCATATAAAGTATGCTCAATTCTGGGTTCCGGGGCAAAAGTTAGGGCTGTTTGAAAGTTGCAGCCGAGTTAACCTTCAAAATTCTACCTGTAGGTTCCGTTTTCTGTTTTTACCGGTTTCCGCCGTTTAATTCGGCTGGCACTTGAATAAAGTAGCTTCTTCTACCCCAAAAGCATATAAAATATGCTCAATTCGGGGTTCCGGGGCAAAAGTTAGGGCTGTTTGAAAGTTGCAGCCGAGTTAACCTTCAAAATTCAACCTGTAGGTTCCGATTAATATTTTTATCGATTTCCCCCGTTTAATTCGGCTGGCAGGTGAATAAAGTCGCTTCTTCTCTCCCAAAAGCATATAAAATATGCTCAATTCTGGGTTCCTGGGCAAAAGTTATGGCTGTTTGAAGTTTGCAGGCGAATTAACCTTCAAAATTAAACCTGTAGGTTCTGATTTATATTTTTACCGGTTTCCCCTGTTTAATTCAGCTGGCAGGAGAATAAAGTCGCTTCTTCTCTCCCAAAACTATATAAAATATGCTCAATTCTAGTTTCCGAGGAAAAAGTTACGGCTGTTTGAAGTTTGCAGCCGAATTAACCTTCAAAATTCAACCAGTAGGTTCCGTTTTCTATTTTTACCGATTTCCCCCGTTTAATTCGGTTGGCAGTTGAATAAACTAGCCTCTTCTCTCCCAAAAGCGTATAAAATATGCTCAATTCTGGGTTCCGGGGCAAAAGTTATGGTTGTTTGAAGTTTGCAGCTGAATTAACCTTCAAAATTCAACCTGTAGGTTCCGTTTTCTGTTTTTACCGGTTTCCCCCGTTTATTTCGGCTGGCACTTGAATAAAGTAGCTTCTTCTACACCAAAAGCATATAAAATATGCTCAATTCTGGGTTCCGGGGCAAACGTTAGGGCTGTTTGAAAGTTGCAGCCGAGTTAACCTTCAAAATTCAACCTGTAGGTTCTGATTTTTATTTTTACCAGTTTCGCTTGTTTAATTCGAGTGGCAGGTGAATAAAGTCGCTTCTTCTCTCCCAAAACAATATAAAATATGCTCAATTCTAGTTTCCGGGGAAAAAGTTACGGCTGTTTAAAGTTTGCAGCCGAATTAACCTTCAAAATTCAACCAGTATGTTCCGTTTTCTATTTTTACCGATTTCCCCCGTTTAATTCGGCTGGTAGTTGAATAAACTAGCCTCTTCTCTCCCAAAACCATATAAAATATGCTCAATTTTTGGTTCCGGGGCAAAAGTTATGGCTTTTTGAAGTTTGCAGCTGAATTAACCTTCAAAATTCAACCTGTAGGTTCCGTTTTCAGTTTTTACCGGTTTCCGCCGTTTAATTCGGCTGGCACTTGAATAAAGTAGCTTCTTCTACCCCAAAAGCATATAAAATATGCTCAATTCTGGGTTCCGGGGCAAAAGTTAGGGCTGTTTGAAAGTTGCAGCCGAGTTAACCTTCAAAATTCTACCAGTAGGTTCCGTTTTCTATTTTTACCGATTTCCCCCGTTTAATTCGGCTTGTAGTTGAATAAACTAGCCTCTTCTCTCCCAAAACCATATAAAATATGCTCAATTCTAGTTTCCGGGGCAAAAGTTATGGCTTTTTGAAGTTTGCAGCTGAATTAACCTTCAAAATTAAACCTGTAGGTTCCGATTTCTGTTTTTACCGATTTCCCCCGTTTAATTCGGCTGGCACATGAATAAAGTAGCTTCTTCTACCCCAAAAGCATATAAAATATTCTCAATTCTGGGTTCTGGAGCAAAAGTTAGGGCTGTTTGAAAGTTGCAGCCGAGTTAACCTTCAAAATTCAACCTATAGGTTCCGATTTCTATTTTTACCGATTTACCCCGTTTAATTCGGCTGGCACTTGAATAAAGTAGCTTCTTCTACCCCAAAAGCATATAAAGTATGCTCAATTCTGGGTTCCGGGGCAAAAGTTAGGGCTGTTTGAAAGTTGCAGCCGAGTTAACCATCAAAATTCAGCCTGTAGGTTCCGATTTATATTTTTACCGATTTCCCCCGTTTAATTCGGCTGGCAGGTGAATAAAGTCGCTTCTTCTCTCCCAAAAGCATATAAAATATGCTCAATTATGGGTTCCGGGGCAAAAGTTATGGCTGTTTGAAGTTTGCAGCCGAATTAACCTTCAAAATTAAACCTGTAGGTTCCGATTTATATTTTTACCGGTTTCTCCTGTTTAATTCGGCTGGCAGGTGAATAAAGTCGCTTCTTCTCTCCCAAAACTATATAAAATATGCTCAATTCTAGTTTCCGGGGAAAAAGTTACAGCTGTTTGAAGTTTGCAGCCGAATTAACCTTCAAAATTCAACCAGTAGGTTCCGTTTTCTATTTTTACCGATTTCCCCCGTTTAATTTGGCTGGCAGTTGAATAAACTAGCCTCTTCTCTTCCAAAACCATATAAAATATGCTCAATTCGGGGTTCCGGGGAAAAAGTTACGGCAGTTTGAAGTTTGCAGCCGAATTAACCTTCAAAATTCAACCAGTAGGTTCCGTTTTCTATTTTTACCGATTTCCCCCGTTTAATTCGGCTGGCAGTTGAATAAACTAGCCTCTTCTCTCCCAAAACCATATAAAATATGCTCAATTCTGGGTTCCGGGGCAAAAGTTAGGGCTGTTTGAAAGTTGCAGCCGAGTTAACCTTCAAAATTCAACCTGTAGGTTCAGATTTCTATTTTTAACGATTTCCCCCGTTTAATTCGGCTGGCACATGAATAAAGTAGCTTCTTCTACCCCAAAAGCATATAAAATATTCTCAATTCTGGGTTCTGGGGCAAAAGTTAGGGCTGTTTGAAAGTTGCAGCCGAGTTAACCTTCAAAATTCAACCTGTAGGTTCCGATTTCTATTTTTACCGATTTACCCCGTTTAATTCGGCTGGCACTTGAATAAAGTAGCTTCTTCTACCCCAAAAGCATATAAAGTTTGCTCAATTCTGGGTTCCGGGGCAAAAGTTAGGGCTGTTTGAAAGTTGCAGCCGAGTTAACCTTCAAAATTCAGCCTGTAGGTTCCGATTTATATTTTTACCGATTTCCCCCGTTTAATTCGGCTGGCAGGTGAATAAAGTCGCTTCTTCTCTCCCAAAAGCATATAAAATATGCTCAATTCTGGGTTCCGGGGCAAAAGTTATGGCTGTTTGAAGTTTGCAGCCGAATTAACCTTCAAAATTAAACCTGTAGGTTCCGATTTATATTTTTACCGGTTTCCCCTGTTTAATTCGGCTGGCAGGTGAATAAAGTCGCTTCTTCTCTCCCAAAACTATATAAAATATGCTCAATTCTAGTTTCCGGGGAAAAAGTTACGGCAGTTTGAAGTTTGCAGCCGAATTAACCTTCAAAATTCAACCAGTAGGTTCCGTTTTCTATTTTTACCGATTTCCCCCGTTTAATTCGGCTGGCAGTTGAATAAACTAGCCTCTTCTCTCCCAAAACCATATAAAATATGCTCAATTCTGGGTTCCGGGGCAAAAGTTATGGCTGTTTGAAGTTTGCAGCTGAATTAACCTTCAAAATTCAACCTGTAGGTTCTGTTTTCTGTTTTTACCGGTTTCCGCCATTTAATTCGGCTGGCACATGAATAAAGTAGCTTCTTCTACCCCAAAAGCATATAAAATATTCTCAATTCTGGGTTCCGGGGCAAAAGTTAGGGCTGTTTGAAAGTTGCAGCCGAGTTAACCTTCAAAATTCAACCTGTAGGTTCCGATTTCTATTTTTACCGATTTCCCCCGTTTAATTCGGCTGGCACTTGAATAAAGTAGCTTCTTCTACCCCAAAAGCATATAAAGTATGCTCAATTCTGGGTTCCGGGGCAAAAGTTAGGGCTGTTTGAAAGTTGCAGCAGAGTTAACCTTCAAAATTCAGCCTGTAGGTTCCGATTTATATTTTTACCGATTTCCCCCGTTTAATTCGGCTGGCAGGTGAATAAAGTCGCTTCTTCTCTCCCAAAAGCATATAAAATATGCTCAATTCTGGGTTCCGGGGCAAAAGTTATGGCTGTTTGAAGTTTGCAGCCGAATTAACCTTCAAAATTAAACCTGTAGGTTCCGATTTATATTTTTACCGGTTTCCCCTGTTTAATTCGGCTGGCAGGTGAATAAAGTCGCTTCTTCTCTCCCAAAACTATATAAAATATGCTCAATTCTAGTTTCCGGGGAAAAAGTTACGGCTGCTTGAAGTTTGCAGCCGAATTAACCTTCAAAATTCAACCAGTAGGTTCCGTTTTCTATTTTTACCGATTTCCCCCGTTTAATTCGGTTGGCAGTTGAATAAACTAGCCTCTTCTCTCCCAAAACCATATAAAATGTGCTCAATTCTGGGTTCCAGGGCAAAAGTTATGGTTGTTTGAAGTTTGCAGCTGAATTAACCTTCAAGATTCAACCTGTAGGTTCCGTTTTCTGTTTTTACCGGTTTCCCCCGTTTATTTCGGCTGGCACTTGAATAAAGTAGCTTCTTCTACACCAAAAGCATATAAAATATGCTCAATTCTGGGTTCCGGGGCAAACGTTAGGGCTGTTTGAAAGTTGCAGCCGAGTTAACCTTCAAAACTCAGCCTGTAGGTTCCGATTTATTATTTTTACCGATTTCCCCCTTTAATTCGGCTGGCAGGTGAATAAAGTCGCTTCTTCTCTCCCAAATGCATATAAAATATGCTCAATTCTGGGTTCCGGGGCAAAAGTTATGGCTGTTTGAAGTTTGCAGCCGAATTAACCTTCAAAATTAAACCTGTAGGTTCCGATTTATATTTTTACCGGTTTCCCCTGTTTAATTCGGCTGGCAGGTGGATAAAGTCGCTTCTTCTCTCCCAAAACTATATAAAATATGCTCAATTTTAGTTTCCAGGGAAAAAGTTACGGCTGTTTGAAGTTTGCAGCCGAATTAACCTTCAAAATTCAACCAGTAGGTTCCGTTTTCTATTTTTACCGATTTCCCCTGTTTAATTCGGCTGGCAGTTGAATAAACTAGCCTCTTCTCTCCCAAAACCATATAAAATATGCTCAATTCGGGGTTCCGAGGCAAAAGTTATGGCTGTTTGAAGTTTGCAGCTGAATTAACCTTCAAAATTCAACTTGTAGGTTCCTTTTTCTGTTTTTACCAGTTTTCGCCGTTTAATTCGGCTGGCACTTGAATAAAGTAGCTTCTTCTACCCCAAAAGCATATAAAATATGCTCAATTCTGGGTTCCGGGGCAAAAGTTAGGGCTGTTTGAAAGTTGCAGCCGAGTTAACCTTCAAAATTCAACCTGTAGGTTCCGATTTCTATTTTTATCGATTTCCCCCGTTTAATTCGGCTGGCACATGAATAAAGTAGCTTCTTCTACCCCAAAAGCATATAAAATATTCTCAATTCTGGGTTCTGGGGCAAAAGTTAGGGCTGTTTGAAAGTTGCAGCCGAGTTAACCTTCAAAATTCAACCTGTAGGTTCCGATTTCTATATTTACCGATTTACCCCGTTTAATTCGGCTGGCACTTGAATAAAGTAGCTTCTTCTACCCCAAAAGCATATAAAGTATTGAAATTCTAGATCCCTTAGAACAAATGTCCTGCACGATTCTGGGACAATCGATTAGAACATCATACAACTGAAAGACCTGAACACGAAACAACAAACCACTAAAAGGAAACAAGACACAGGAAGTTGTTAACCCAGTTCGGTGAAACTACACCTACGTCTGGTTAGCTTTCGCCCAATGAAAAGGAATTCCACTATCTCAAGAACTAGGTATTACAGACCCACATGAACACATCAAGTTCATTGTTCTTAACCTATTCTACCCAGTGGTATTCTACTCAGAACCACAGCCTAAGTATGAGAGCCCCTCTCACTTTTCCTCAATCACTGCCACAGTGATTGGTGAACAACAATAACACAGAGTTTGTTTGACACTCAAACACAACACAGAACTCAGTCTCACTTTATAGAATCAGTGAGCAAGACGAGTTCACAACTAACAAAGACAAAGAACAACTTACACTCTTAAGAACACTTGATCTTCAAGGTAATTCTCTCGATCGACTTCAAGCTTCAGGTCTTTGTCAAAATATATACTTCAGCAGAGGCGGCTAGGGTTTATTTGGGCTGAAGAACACTTTGATCCAACTCATATCAGCAGAGAATCTTTCAAGATCTGATATGAGTGATCAACAAGTAAAAAATAGAAACAAATCTTTTTAATCAAAGATTTGCTTCAACAATTACAACCCGCAACTGGCTCCCAACACACAGTTACTTGACCTTCAAGTAAGCACAGATCATACCATAAAGCATAACCACAAGGGACCCACTTGCATGCCAGCAGGGGCGGATGTCCTGGCCTTCATCAAGGCATATGTCACAACATCGGCTAGGACATCAGGTTGTTTTTTTTACAAAATTGATGACAACAAAGGAACAACAAGTATGCTCAATTCTGGGTTCCGGGGCAAAAGTTAGGGCTGTTTGAAAGTTGCAGCCGAGTTAACCTTCAAAATTCAGCCTGTAGGTTCCGATTTATATTTTTACCGATTTCCCCCGTTTAATTCGGCTGGCAGGTGAATAAAGTCGCTTCTTCTCTCCCAAAAGCATATAAAATATGCTCAATTCTAGTTTCCGGGGAAAAAGTTACGGCTGTTTGAAGTTTGCAGCCGAATTAACCTTCAAAATTCAACCAGTAGGTTCCGTTTTCTATTTTTACCGATTTCCCCCGTTTAATTCGGCTGGTAGTTGAATAAACTAGCCTCTTCTCTCCCAAAACCATATAAAATATGCTCAATTTTTGGTTCCGGGGCAAAAGTTATGGCTTTTTGAAGTTTGCAGCTGAATTAACCTTCAAAATTCAACCTGTAGGTTCCGTTTTCAGTTTTTACCGGTTTCCGCCGTTTAATTCGGCTGGCACTTGAATAAAGTAGCTTCTTCTACCCCAAAAGCATATAAAATATGCTCAATTCTGGGTTCCGGGGCAAAAGTTAGGGCTGTTTGAAAGTTGCAGCCGAGTTAACCTTCAAAATTCAACCAGTAGGTTACGTTTTCTATTTTTACCGATTTCCCCCGTTTAATTCGGCTTATAGTTGAATAAACTAGCCTCTTCTCTCCCAAAACCATATAAAATATGCTCAATTCTAGTTTCCAGGGAAAAAGTTACGGCTGTTTAAAGTTTGCAGTCGAATTAACCTTCAAAATTCAACCAGTAGGTTCCGTTTTCTATTTTTACCGATTTCCCCCGTTTAATTCGGCTGGTAGTTGAATAAACTAGCCTCTTCTCTCCCAAAACCATATAAAATATGCTCAATTTTTGGTTCCGGGGCAAAAGTTATGGATTTTTGAAGTTTGCAGCTGAATTAACCTTCAAAATTCAACCTGTAGGTTCCGTTTTCTGTTTTTACCGGTTTTCGCCGTTTAATTCGGCTGGCACTTGAATAAAGTAGCTTCTTCTACCCCAAAAGCATATAAAATATGCTCAATTCTGGGTTCCGGGGCAAAAGTTAGGGCTGTTTGAAAGTTGCAGCCGAGTTAACCTTCAAAATTCAACCTGTAGGTTCCGATTTCTATTTTTACCGATTTCCCCCATTTAATTCGGCTGGCACATGATTAAAGTAGCTTCTTCTACCCCAAAAGCATATAAAATATTCTCAATTCTGGGTTCTGGGGCAAAAGTTAGGGCTGTTTGAAAGTTGCAGCCGAGTTAACCTTCAAAATTCAACCTATAGGTTCCGATTTCTATTTTTACCGATTTACCCCGTTTAATTCGGCTGGCACTTGAATAATGTAGCTTCTTCTACCCCAAAAGCATATAAAGTATGCTCAATTCTGTGTTCCGGGGCAAAAGTTAGGGCTGTTTGAAAGTTGCAGCCGAGTTAACCTTCAAAATTCAACCTGTAGGTTCCGTTTTCTGTTTTTACCGGTTTCCGCCGTTTAATTCGGCTGGCACTTGAATAAAGTAGCTTCTTCTACCCCAAAAGCATATAAAATATGCTCAATTCGGGGTTCCGGGGCAAAAGTTAGGGCTGTTTGAAAGTTGCAGCCGAGTTAACCTTCAAAATTCAACCTGTAGGTTCCGATTAATATTTTTATCGATTTCCCCCGTTTAATTCGGCTGGCAGGTGAATAAAGTCGCTTCTTCTCTCCCAGAAGCATATAAAATATGCTCAATTCTGGGTTCCTGGGCAAAAGTTATGGCTGTTTGAAGTTTGCAGGCGAATTAACCTTCAAAATTAAACCTGTAGGTTCTGATTTATATTTTTACCGGTTTCCCCTGTTTAATTCAGCTGGCAGGAGAATAAAGTCGCTTCTTCTCTCCCAAAACTATATAAAATATGCTCAATTCTAGTTTCCGAGGAAAAAGTTACGGCTGTTTGAAGTTTGCATCCGAATTAACCTTCAAAATTCAACCAGTAGGTTCCGTTTTCTATTTTTACCGATTTCCCCCGTTTAATTCGGTTGGCAGTTGAATAAACTAGCCTCTTCTCTCCCAAAAGCATATAAAATATGCTCAATTCTGGGTTCCGGGGCAAAAGTTATGGTTTTTTGAAGTTTGCAGCTGAATTAACCTTCAAAATTCAACCTGTAGGTTCCGTTTTCTGTTTTTACCGGTTTCCCCCGTTTATTTCGGCTGGCACTTGAATAAAGTAGCTTCTTCTACACCAAAAGCATATAAAATATGCTCAATTCTGGGTTCCGGGGCAAACGTTAGGGCTGTTTGAAAGTTGCAGCCGAGTTAACCTTCAAAATTCAACCTGTAGGTTCTGATTTTTATTTTTACCAGTTTCGCTTGTTTAATTCGAGTGGCAGGTGAATAAAGTCGCTTCTTCTCTCCCAAAACAATATAAAATATGCTCAATTCTAGTTTCCGGGGAAAAAGTTACGGCTGTTTAAAGTTTGCAGCTGAATTAACCTTCAAAATTCAACCAGTATGTTCCGTTTTCTATTTTTACCGATTTCCCCCGTTTAATTCGGCTGGTAGTTGAATAAACTAGCCTCTTCTCTCCCAAAACCATATAAAATATGCTCAATTTTTGGTTCCGGGGCAAAAGTTATGGCTTTTTGAAGTTTGCAGCTGAATTAACCTTCAAAATTCAACCTGTAGGTTCCGTTTTCAGTTTTTACCGGTTTCCGCCGTTTAATTCGGCTGGCACTTGAATAAAGTAGCTTCTTCTACCCCAAAAGCATATAAAATATGCTCAATTCTGGGTTCCGGGGCAAAAGTTAGGGCTGTTTGAAAGTTGCAGCCGAGTTAACCTTCAAAATTCTACCAGTAGGTTCCGTTTTCTATTTTTACCGATTTCCCCCGTTTAATTCGGCTTGTAGTTGAATAAACTAGCCTCTTCTCTCCCAAAACCATATAAAATATGCTCAATTCTAGTTTCCGGGGAAAAAGTTACGACTGTTTAAAGTTTGCAGCCGAATTAACCTTCAAAATTCAACCAGTAGGTTCCGTTTTCTATTTTTACCGATTTCCCCCGTTTAATTCGGCTGGTAGTTGAATAAACTAGCCTCTTCTCTCCCAAAACCATATAAAATATGCTCAATTTTTGGTTCCGGGGCAAAAGTTATGGCTTTTTGAAGTTTGCAGCTGAATTAACCTTCAAAATTCAACCTGTAGGTTCCGATTTCTGTTTTTACCGATTTCCCCCGTTTAATTCGGCTGGCACATGAATAAAGTAGCTTCTTCTACCCCAAAAGCATATAAAATATTCTCAATTCTGGGTTCTGGAGCAAAAGTTAGGGCTGTTTGAAAGTTGCAGCCGAGTTAACCTTCAAAATTCAACCTATAGGTTCCGATTTCTATTTTTACCGATTTACCCCGTTTAATTCGGCTGGCACTTGAATAAAGTAGCTTCTTCTACCCCAAAAGCATATAAAGTATGCTCAATTCTGGGTTCCGGGGCAAAAGTTAGGGCTGTTTGAAAGTTGCAGCCGAGTTAACCATCAAAATTCAGCCTGTAGGTTCCGATTTATATTTTTACCGATTTCCCCCGTTTAATTCGGCTGGCAGGTGAATAAAGTCGCTTCTTCTCTCCCAAAAGCATATAAAATATGCTCAATTATGGGTTCCGGGGCAAAAGTTATGGCTGTTTGAAGTTTGCAGCCGAATTAACCTTCAAAATTAAACCTGTAGGTTCCGATTTATATTTTTACCGGTTTCTCCTGTTTAATTCGGCTGGCAGGTGAATAAAGTCGCTTCTTCTCTCCCAAAACTATATAAAATATGCTCAATTCTAGTTTCCGGGGAAAAAGTTACAGCTGTTTGAAGTTTGCAGCCGAATTAACCTTCAAAATTCAACCAGTAGGTTCCGTTTTCTATTTTTACCGATTTCCCCCGTTTAATTCGGCTGGCAGTTGAATAAACTAGCCTCTTCTCTTCCAAAACCATATAAAATATGCTCAATTCGGGGTTCCGGGGAAAAAGTTACGGTAGTTTGAAGTTTGCAGCCGAATTAACCTTCAAAATTCAACCAGTAGGTTCCGTTTTCTATTTTTACCGATTTCCCCCGTTTAATTCGGCTGGCAGTTGAATAAACTAGCCTCTTCTCTCCCAAAACCATATAAAATATGCTCAATTCTGGGTTCCGGGGCAAAAGTTAGGGCTATTTGAAAGTTGCAGCCGAGTTAACCTTCAAAATTCAACCTGTAGGTTCCGATTTCTATTTTTACCGATTTCCCCCGTTTAATTCGGCTGGCACATGAATAAAGTAGCTTCTTCTACCCCAAAAGCATATAAAATATTCTCAATTCTGGGTTCTGGGGCAAAAGTTAGGGCTGTTTGAAAGTTGCAGCCGAGTTAACCTTCAAAATTCAACCTGTAGGTTCCGATTTCTATTTTTACCGATTTACCCCGTTTAATTCGGCTGGCACTTGAATAAAGTAGCTTCTTCTACCCCAAAAGCATATAAAGTTTGCTCAATTCTGGGTTCCGGGGCAAAAGTTAGGGCTGTTTGAAAGTTGCAGCCGAGTTAACCTTCAAAATTCAGCTTGTAAGTTCCGATTTATATTTTTACCGATTTCCCCCGTTTAATTCGGCTGGCAAGTGAATAAAGTCGCTTCTTCTCTCCCAAAAGCATATAAAATATGCTCAATTCTGGGTTCCGGGGCAAAAGTTATGGCTGTTTGAAGTTTGCAGCCGAATTAACCTTCAAAATTAAACCTGTAGGTTCCGATTTATATTTTTACCGGTTTCCCCTGTTTAATTCGGCTGGCAGGTGAATAAAGTCGCTTCTTCTCTCCCAAAACTATATAAAATATGCTCAATTCTAGTTTCCGGGGAAAAAGTTACGGCAGTTTGAAGTTTGCAGCCGAATTAACCTTCAAAATTCAACCAGTAGGTTTCCGTTTTCTATTTTTACCGATTTCCCCCGTTTAATTCGGCTGGCAGTTGAATAAACTAGCCTCTTCTCTCCCAAAACCATATAAAATATGCTCAATTCTGGGTTCCGGGGCAAAAGTTATGGCTGTTTGAAGTTTGCAGCTGAATTAACCTTCAAAATTCAACCTGTAGGTTCCGTTTTCTGTTTTTACCGGTTTCCGCCATTTAATTCGGCTGGCACATGAATAAAGTAGCTTCTTCTACCCCAAAAGCATATAAAATATTCTCAATTCTGGGTTCCGGGGCAAAAGTTAGGGCTGTTTGAAAGTTGCAGCCGAGTTAACCTTCAAAATTCAACCTGTAGGTTCCGATTTCTATTTTTACCGATTTCCCCCGTTTAATTCGGCTGGCACTTGAATAAAGTAGCTTCTTCTACCCCAAAAGCATATAAAGTATGCTCAATTCTGGGTTCCGGGGCAAAAGTTAGGGCTGTTTGAAAGTTGCAGCAGAGTTAACCTTCAAAATTCAGCCTGTAGGTTCCGATTTATATTTTTCCGATTTATATTTTTACCGATTTCCCCCGTTTAATTCGGCTGGCAGGTGAATAAAGTCGCTTCTTCTCTCCCAAAAGCATATAAAATATGCTCAATTCTGGGTTCCGGGGCAAAAGTTATGGCTGTTTGAAGTTTGCAGCCGAATTAACCTTCAAAATTAAACCTGTAGGTTCCGATTTATATTTTTACCGGTTTCCCCTGTTTAATTCGGCTGGCAGGTGAATAAAGTCGCTTCTTCTCTCCCAAAACTATATAAAATATGCTCAATTCTAGTTTCCGGGGAAAAAGTTACGGCTGCTTGAAGTTTGCAGCCGAATTAACCTTCAAAATTCAACCAGTAGGTTCCGTTTTCTATTTTTACCGATTTCCCCCGTTTAATTCGGTTGGCAGTTGAATAAACTAGCCTCTTCTCTCCCAAAACCATATAAAATGTGCTCAATTCTTGGTTCCAGGGCAAAAGTTATGGTTGTTTGAAGTTTGCAGCTGAATTAACCTTCAAAATTCAACCTGTAGGTTCCGTTTTCTGTTTTTACCGGTTTCCCCCGTTTATTTCGGCTGGCACTTGAATAAAGTAGCTTCTTCTACACCAAAAGCATATAAAATATGCTCAATTCTGGGTTCCGGGGCAAACGTTAGGGCTGTTTGAAAGTTGCAGCCGAGTTAACCTTCAAAACTCAGCCTGTAGGTTCCGATTTATATTTTTACCGATTTCCCCCGTTTAATTCGGCTGGCAGGTGAATAAAGTCGCTTCTTCTCTCCCAAAAGCATATAAAATATGCTCAATTCTGGGTTCCGGGGCAAAAGTTGTGGCTGTTTGAAGTTTGCAGCCGAATTAACCTTCAAAATTAAACCTGTAGGTTCCGATTTATATTTTTACCGGTTTCCCCTGTTTAATTCGGCTGGCAGGTGAATAAAGTCGCTTCTTCTCTCCCAAAACTATATAAAATATGCTCAATTCTAGTTTCCGGGGAAAAAGTTACGGCAGTTTGAAGTTTGCAGCCGAATTAACCTTCAAAATTCAACCAGTAGGTTTCCGTTTTCTATTTTTACCGATTTCCCCCGTTTAATTCGGCTGGCAGTTGAATAAACTAGCCTCTTCTCTCCCAAAACCATATAAAATATGCTCAATTCTGGGTTCCGGGGCAAAAGTTATGGCTGTTTGAAGTTTGCAGCTGAATTAACCTTCAAAATTCAACCTGTAGGTTCCGTTTTCTGTTTTTACCGGTTTCCGCCATTTAATTCGGCTGGCACATGAATAAAGTAGCTTCTTCTACCCCAAAAGCATATAAAATATTCTCAATTCTGGGTTCCGGGGCAAAAGTTAGGGCTGTTTGAAAGTTGCAGCCGAGTTAACCTTCAAAATTCAACCTGTAGGTTCCGATTTCTATTTTTACCGATTTCCCCCGTTTAATTCGGCTGGCACTTGAATAAAGTAGCTTCTTCTACCCCAAAAGCATATAAAGTATGCTCAATTCTGGGTTCCGGGGCAAAAGTTAGGGCTGTTTGAAAGTTGCAGCAGAGTTAACCTTCAAAATTCAGCCTGTAGGTTCCGATTTATATTTTTACCGATTTCCCCCGTTTAATTCGGCTGGCAGGTGAATAAAGTCGCTTCTTCTCTCCCAAAAGCATATAAAATATGCTCAATTCTGGGTTCCGGGGCAAAAGTTATGGCTGTTTGAAGTTTGCAGCCGAATTAACCTTCAAAATTAAACCTGTAGGTTCCGATTTATATTTTTACCGGTTTCCCCTGTTTAATTCGGCTGGCAGGTGAATAAAGTCGCTTCTTCTCTCCCAAAACTATATAAAATATGCTCAATTCTAGTTTCCGGGGAAAAAGTTACGGCTGCTTGAAGTTTGCAGCCGAATTAACCTTCAAAATTCAACCAGTAGGTTCCGTTTTCTATTTTTACCGATTTCCCCTGTTTAATTCGGTTGGCAGTTGAATAAACTAGCCTCTTCTCTCCCAAAACCATATAAAATGTGCTCAATTCTTGGTTCCAGGGCAAAAGTTATGGTTGTTTGAAGTTTGCAGCTGAATTAACCTTCAAAATTCAACCTGTAGGTTCCGTTTTCTGTTTTTACCGGTTTCCCCCGTTTATTTCGGCTGGCACTTGAATAAAGTAGCTTCTTCTACACCAAAAGCATATAAAATATGCTCAATTCTGGGTTCCGGGGCAAACGTTAGGGCTGTTTGAAAGTTGCAGCCGAGTTAACCTTCAAAACTCAGCCTGTAGGTTCCGATTTATATTTTTACCGATTTCCCCCGTTTAATTCGGCTGGCAGGTGAATAAAGTCGCTTCTTCTCTCCCAAAAGCATATAAAATATGCTCAATTCTGGGTTCCGGGGCAAAAGTTATGGCTGTTTGAAGTTTGCAGCCGAATTAACCTTCAAAATTAAACCTGTAGGTTCCGATTTATATTTTTACCGGTTTCCCCTGTTTAATTCGGCTGGCAGGTGAATAAAGTCGCTTCTTCTCTCCCAAAACTATATAAATTATGCTCAATTCTAGTTTCCGGGGAAAAAGTTACGGCAGTTTGAAGTTTGCAGCCGAATTAACCTTCAAAATTCAACCAGTAGGTTCCGTTTTCTATTTTTACCGATTTCCCCCGTTTAATTTGGCAGGCAGTTGAATAAACTAGCCTCTTCTCTCCCAAAAGCATATAAAATATGCTCAATTCTGGGTTCCGGGGCAAAAGTTATGGTTGTTTGAAGTTTGCAGCTGAATTAACCTTCAAAATTCAACCTGTAGGTTCCGTTTTCTGTTTTTACCGGTTTCCCCCGTTTATTTCGGCTGGCACTTGAATAAAGTAGCTTCTTCTACACCAAAAGCATATAAAATATGCTCAATTCTGGGTTCCGGGGCAAACGTTAGGGCTGTTTGAAAGTTGCAGCCGAGTTAACCTTCAAAATTCAACCTGTAGGTTCCGATTTTTATTTTTACCGGTTTCGCTTGTTTAATTCGGCTGGCAGGTGAATAAAGTCGCTTCTTCTCTCCCAAAACTATATAAAATATGCTCAATTCTAGTTTCCGGGGAAAAAGTTACGGCTGTTTAAAGTTTGCAGCCGAATTAACCCTTCAAAATTCAACCAGTAGGTTCCGTTTTCTATTTTTACCGATTTCCCCCGTTTAATTCGGCTGGTAGTTGAATAAACTAGCCTCTTCTCTCCCAAAACCATATAAAATATGCTCAATTTTTGGTTCCGGGGCAAAAGTTATGGATTTTTGAAGTTTGCAGCTGAATTAACCTTCAAAATTCAACCTGTAGGTTCCGTTTTCTGTTTTTACCGGTTTTCGCCGTTTAATTCGGCTGGCACTTGAATAAAGTAGCTTCTTCTACCCCAAAAGCATATAAAATATGCTCAATTCTGGGTTCCGGGGCAAAAGTTAGGGCTGTTTGAAAGTTGCAGCCGAGTTAACCTTCAAAATTCAACCTGTAGGTTCCGATTTCTATTTTTACCGATTTCCCCCGTTTAATTCGGCTGGCACATGATTAAAGTAGCTTCTTCTACCCCAAAAGCATATAAAATATTCTTAATTCTGGGTTCTGGGGCAAAAGTTAGGGCTGTTTGAAAGTTGCAGCCGAGTTAACCTTCAAAATTCAACCTATAGGTTCCGATTTCTATTTTTACCGATTTACCCCGTTTAATTCGGCTGGCACTTGAATAATGTAGCTTCTTCTACCCCAAAAGCATATAAAGTATGCTCAATTCTGGGTTCCGGGGCAAAAGTTAGGGCTGTTTGAAAGTTGCAGCCGAGTTAACCTTCAAAATTCAACCTGTAGGTTCCGTTTTCTGTTTTTACCGGTTTCCGCCGTTTAATTCGGCTGGCACTTGAATAAAGTAGCTTCTTCTACCCCAAAAGCATATAAAATATGCTCAATTCGGGGTTCCGGGGCAAAAGTTAGGGCTGTTTGAAAGTTGCAGCCGAGTTAACCTTCAAAATTCAACCTGTAGGTTCCGATTAATATTTTCATCGATTTCCCCCGTTTAATTCGGCTGGCAGGTGAATAAAGTCGCTTCTTCTCTCCCAAAAGCATATAAAATATGCTCAATTCTGGGTTCCGGGGCAAAAGTTGTGGCTGTTTGAAGTTTGCAGCCGAATTAACCTTCAAAATTAAACCTGTAGGTTCCGATTTATATTTTTACCGGTTTCCCCTGTTTAATTCGGCTGGCAGGTGAATAAAGTCGCTTCTTCTCTCCCAAAACTATATAAAATATGCTCAATTCTAGTTTCCGGGGAAAAAGTTACGGCAGTTTGAAGTTTGCAGCCGAATTAACCTTCAAAATTCAACCAGTAGGTTCCGTTTTCTATTTTTACCGATTTCCCCCGTTTAATTCGGCTGGCAGTTGAATAAACTAGCCTCTTCTCTCCCAAAACCATATAAAATATGCTCAATTCTGGGTTCCGGGGCAAAAGTTATGGCTGTTTGAAGTTTGCAGCTGAATTAACCTTCAAAATTCAACCTGTAGGTTCCGTTTTCTGTTTTTACCGGTTTCCGCCATTTAATTCGGCTGGCACATGAATAAAGTAGCTTCTTCTACCCCAAAAGCATATAAAATATTCTCAATTCTGGGTTCCGGGGCAAAAGTTAGGGCTGTTTGAAAGTTGCAGCCGAGTTAACCTTCAAAATTCAACCTGTAGGTTCCGATTTCTATTTTTACCGATTTCCCCCGTTTAATTCGGCTGGCACTTGAATAAAGTAGCTTCTTCTACCCCAAAAGCATATAAAGTATGCTCAATTCTGGGTTCCGGGGCAAAAGTTAGGGCTGTTTGAAAGTTGCAGCAGAGTTAACCTTCAAAATTCAGCCTGTAGGTTCCGATTTATATTTTTACCGATTTCCCCCGTTTAATTCGGCTGGCAGGTGAATAAAGTCGCTTCTTCTCTCCCAAAAGCATATAAAATATGCTCAATTCTGGGTTCCGGGGCAAAAGTTATGGCTGTTTGAAGTTTGCAGCCGAATTAACCTTCAAAATTAAACCTGTAGGTTCCGATTTATATTTTTACCGGTTTCCCCTGTTTAATTCGGCTGGCAGGTGAATAAAGTCGCTTCTTCTCTCCCAAAACTATATAAAATATGCTCAATTCTAGTTTCCGGGGAAAAAGTTACGGCTGCTTGAAGTTTGCAGCCGAATTAACCTTCAAAATTCAACCAGTAGGTTCCGTTTTCTATTTTTACCGATTTCCCCTGTTTAATTCGGTTGGCAGTTGAATAAACTAGCCTCTTCTCTCCCAAAACCATATAAAATGTGCTCAATTCTTGGTTCCAGGGCAAAAGTTATGGTTGTTTGAAGTTTGCAGCTGAATTAACCTTCAAAATTCAACCTGTAGGTTCCGTTTTCTGTTTTTACCGGTTTCCCCCGTTTATTTCGGCTGGCACTTGAATAAAGTAGCTTCTTCTACACCAAAAGCATATAAAATATGCTCAATTCTGGGTTCCGGGGCAAACGTTAGGGCTGTTTGAAAGTTGCAGCCGAGTTAACCTTCAAAACTCAGCCTGTAGGTTCCGATTTATATTTTTACCGATTTCCCCCGTTTAATTCGGCTGGCAGGTGAATAAAGTCGCTTCTTCTCTCCCAAAAGCATATAAAATATGCTCAATTCTGGGTTCCGGGGCAAAAGTTATGGCTGTTTGAAGTTTGCAGCCGAATTAACCTTCAAAATTAAACCTGTAGGTTCCGATTTATATTTTTACCGGTTTCCCCTGTTTAATTCGGCTGGCAGGTGAATAAAGTCGCTTCTTCTCTCCCAAAACTATATAAATTATGCTCAATTCTAGTTTCCGGGGAAAAAGTTACGGCAGTTTGAAGTTTGCAGCCGAATTAACCTTCAAAATTCAACCAGTAGGTTCCGTTTTCTATTTTTACCGATTTCCCCCGTTTAATTTGGCAGGCAGTTGAATAAACTAGCCTCTTCTCTCCCAAAAGCATATAAAATATGCTCAATTCTGGGTTCCGGGGCAAAAGTTATGGTTGTTTGAAGTTTGCAGCTGAATTAACCTTCAAAATTCAACCTGTAGGTTCCGTTTTCTGTTTTTACCGGTTTCCCCCGTTTATTTCGGCTGGCACTTGAATAAAGTAGCTTCTTCTACACCAAAAGCATATAAAATATGCTCAATTCTGGGTTCCGGGGCAAACGTTAGGGCTGTTTGAAAGTTGCAGCCTAGTTAACCTTCAAAATTCAACCTGTAGGTTCCGATTTTTATTTTTACCGGTTTCGCTTGTTTAATTCGGCTGGCAGGTGAATAAAGTCGCTTCTTCTCTCCCAAAACTATATAAAATATGCTCAATTCTAGTTTCCGGGGAAAAAGTTACGGCTGTTTAAAGTTTGCAGCCGAATTAACCCTTCAAAATTCAACCAGTAGGTTCCGTTTTCTATTTTTACCGATTTCCCCCGTTTAATTCGGCTGGTAGTTGAATAAACTAGCCTCTTCTCTCCCAAAACCATATAAAATATGCTCAATTTTTGGTTCCGGGGCAAAAGTTATGGATTTTTGAAGTTTGCAGCTGAATTAACCTTCAAAATTCAACCTGTAGGTTCCGTTTTCTGTTTTTACCGGTTTTCGCCGTTTAATTCGGCTGGCACTTGAATAAAGTAGCTTCTTCTACCCCAAAAGCATATAAAATATGCTCAATTCTGGGTTCCGGGGCAAAAGTTAGGGCTGTTTGAAAGTTGCAGCCGAGTTAACCTTCAAAATTCAACCTGTAGGTTCCGATTTCTATTTTTACCGATTTCCCCCGTTTAATTCGGCTGGCACATGATTAAAGTAGCTTCTTCTACCCCAAAAGCATATAAAATATTCTTAATTCTGGGTTCTGGGGCAAAAGTTAGGGCTGTTTGAAAGTTGCAGCCGAGTTAACCTTCAAAATTCAACCTATAGGTTCCGATTTCTATTTTTACCGATTTACCCCGTTTAATTCGGCTGGCACTTGAATAATGTAGCTTCTTCTACCCCAAAAGCATATAAAGTATGCTCAATTCTGGGTTCCGGGGCAAAAGTTAGGGCTGTTTGAAAGTTGCAGCCGAGTTAACCTTCAAAATTCAACCTGTAGGTTCCGTTTTCTGTTTTTACCGGTTTCCGCCGTTTAATTCGGCTGGCACTTGAATAAAGTAGCTTCTTCTACCCCAAAAGCATATAAAATATGCTCAATTCGGGGTTCCGGGGCAAAAGTTAGGGCTGTTTGAAAGTTGCAGCCGAGTTAACCTTCAAAATTCAACCTGTAGGTTCCGATTAATATTTTCATCGATTTCCCCCGTTTAATTCGGCTGGCAGGTGAATAAAGTCGCTTCTTCTCTCCCAAAAGCATATAAAATATGCTCAATTCTGGGTTCCTGGGCAAAAGTTATGGCTGTTTGAAGTTTGCAGGCGAATTAACCTTCAAAATTAAACCTGTAGGTTCTGATTTATATTTTTACCGGTTTCCCCTGTTTAATTCAGATGGCAGGAGAATAAAGTCGCTTCTTCTCTCCCAAAACTATATAAAATATGCTCAATTCTAGTTTCCGAGGAAAAAGTTACGGTTGTTTGAAGTTTGCAGCCGAATTAACCTTCAAAATTCAACCAGTAGGTTCCGTTTTCTATTTTTACCGATTTCCCCCGTTTAATTCGGCTGGCAGTTGAATAAACTAGCCTCTTCTCTCCCAAAACCATATAAAATATGCTCAATTCTGGGTTCCGGGGCAAAAGTTGTGGCTGTTTGAAGTTTGCAGCTGAATTATCCTTCAAAATTCAACCTGTAGGTTCCGTTTTCTGTTTTTACCGGTTTCCGCCATTTAATTCGGCTGGCACATGAATAAAGTAGCTTCTTCTACCCCAAAAGCATATAAAATATGCTCAATTCGGGGTTCCGGGGCAAAAGTTAGGGCTGTTTGAAAGTTGCAGCCGAGTTAACCTTCAAAATTCAACCTGTAGGTTCCGATTAATATTTTTATCGATTTCCCCCGTTTAATTCGGCTGGCAGGTGAATAAAGTCGCTTCTTCTCTCCCAAAAGCATATAAAATATGCTCAATTCTGGGTTCCTGGGCAAAAGTTATGGCTGTTTGAAGTTTGCAGCCGAATTAACCTTCAAAATTAAACCTGTAGGTTCTGATTTATATTTTTACCGGTTTCCCCTGTTTAATTCAGCTGGCAGGAGAATAAAGTCGCTTCTTCTCTCCCAAAACTATATAAAATATGCTCAATTCTAGTTTCCGGGGAAAAAGTTAAGGCTGTTTGAAGTTTGCAGCCGAATTAACCTTCAAAATTCAACCAGTAGGTTCCGTTTTCTATTTTTACCGATTTCCCCCGTTTAATTCGGTTGGCAGTTGAATAAACTAGCCTCTTCTCTCCCAAAAGCATATAAAATATGCTCAATTCTGGGTTCCGGGGCAAAAGTTATGGTTGTTTGAAGTTTGCAGCTGAATTAACCTTCAAAATTCAACCTGTAGGTTCCGTTTTCTGTTTTTACCGGTTTCCCCCGTTTATTTCGGCTGGCACTTGAATAAAGTAGCTTCTTCTACACCTAAAGCATATAAAATATGCTCAATTCTGGGTTCCGGGGCAAACGTTAGGGCTGTTTGAAAGTTGCAGCCGAGTTAACCTTCAAAATTCAACCTGTAGGTTCTGATTTTTATTTTTACCAGTTTCGCTTGTTTAATTCGAGTGGCAGGTGAATAAAGTCGCTTCTTCTCTCCCAAAACTATATAAAATATGCTCAATTCTAGTTTCCGGGGAAAAAGTTACGGCTGTTTGAAGTTTGCAGCCGAATTAACCTTCAAAATTCAACCAGTAGGTTCCGTTTTCTATTTTTACCGATTTCCCCCGTTTAATTCGGTTGGCAGTTGAATAAACTAGCCTCTTGTCTCCCAAAACCATATAAAATATGCTCAATTCTGGGTTCCGGGGCAAAAGTTATGGTTGTTTGAAGTTTGCAGCTGAATTAACCTTCAAAATTCAACCTGTAGGTTCCGTTTTCTGTTTTTACCGGTTTCCCCCGTTTATTTCGGCTGGCACTTGAATAAAGTAGCTTCTTCTACACCAAAAGCATATAAAATATGCTCAATTCTGGGTTCCGGGGCAAACGTTAGGGCTGTTTGAAAGTTGCAGCCGAGTTAACCTTCAAAATTCAACCTGTAGGTTCCGATTTTTATTTTTACCGGTTTCGCTTGTTTAATTCGGCTGGCAGGTGAATAAAGTCGCTTCTTCTCTCCCAAAACTATATAAAATATGCTCAATTCTAGTTTCCGGGGAAAAAGTTACGGCTGTTTAAAGTTTGCAGCCGAATTAACCTTCAAAATTCAACCAGTAGGTTCCGTTTTCTATTTTTACCGATTTCCCCCGTTTAATTCGGCTGGTAGTTGAATAAACTAGCCTCTTCTCTCCCAAAACCATATAAAATATGCTCAATTTTTGGTTCCGGGGCAAAAGTTATGGCTTTTTGAAGTTTGCAGCTGAATTAACCTTCAAAATTCAACCTGTAGGTTCCGTTTTCAGTTTTTACCGGTTTCCGCCGTTTAATTCGGCTGGCACTTGAATAAAGTAGCTTCTTCTACCCCAAAAGCATATAAAATATGCTCAATTCTGGGTTCCGGGGCAAAAGTTAGGGCTGTTTGAAAGTTGCAGCCGAGTTAACCTTCAAAATTCAACCAGTAGGTTACGTTTTCTATTTTTACCGATTTCCCCCGTTTAATTCGGCTTATAGTTGAATAAACTAGCCTCTTCTCTCCCAAAACCATATAAAATATGCTCAATTCTAGTTTCCAGGGAAAAAGTTACGGCTGTTTAAAGTTTGCAGCCGAATTAACCTTCAAAATTCAACCAGTAGGTTCCGTTTTCTATTTTTACCGATTTCCCCCGTTTAATTCGGCTGGTAGGTTAATAAACTAGCCTCTTCTCTCCCAAAACCATATAAAATATGCTCAATTTTTGGTTCCGGGGCAAAAGTTATGGATTTTTGAAGTTTGCAGCTGAATTAACCTTCAAAATTCAACCTGTAGGTTCCGTTTTCTGTTTTTACCGGTTTTCGCCGTTTAATTCGGCTGGCACTTGAATAAAGTAGCTTCTTCTACCCCAAAAGCATATAAAATATGCTCAATTCTGGGTTCCGGGGCAAAAGTTAGGGCTGTTTGAAAGTTGCAGCCGAGTTAACCTTCAAAATTCAACCTGTAGGTTCCGATTTCTATTTTTACCGATTTCCCCCGTTTAATTCGGCTGGCACATGATTAAAGTAGCTTCTTCTACCCCAAAAGCATATAAAATATTCTCAATTCTGGGTTCTGGGGCAAAAGTTAGGGCTGTTTGAAAGTTGCAGCCGAGTTAACCTTCAAAATTCAACCTATAGGTTCCGATTTCTATTTTTACCGATTTACCCCGTTTAATTCGGCTGGCACTTGAATAATGTAGCTTCTTCTACCCCAAAAGCATATAAAGTATGCTCAATTCTGGGTTCCGGGGCAAAAGTTAGGGCTGTTTGAAAGTTGCAGCCGAGTTAACCTTCAAAATTCAACCTGTAGGTTCCGTTTTCTGTTTTTACCGGTTTCCGCCGTTTAATTCGGCTGGCACTTGAATAAAGTAGCTTCTTCTACCCCAAAAGCATATAAAATATGCTCAATTCGGGGTTCCGGGGCAAAAGTTAGGGCTGTTTGAAAGTTGCAGCCGAGTTAACCTTCAAAATTCAACCTGTAGGTTCCGATTAATATTTTTATCGATTTCCCCCGTTTAATTCGGCTGGCAGGTGAATAAAGTCGCTTCTTCTCTCCCAAAAGCATATAAAATATGCTCAATTCTGGGTTCCTGGGCAAAAGTTATGGCTGTTTGAAGTTTGCAAGCGAATTAACCTTCAAAATTAAACCTGTAGGTTCTGATTTATATTTTTACCGGTTTCCCCTGTTTAATTCAGCTGGCAGGAGAATAAAGTCGCTTCTTCTCTCCCAAAACTATATAAAATATGCTCAATTCTAGTTTCCGAGGAAAAAGTTACGGCTGTTTGAAGTTTGCAGCCGAATTAACCTTCAAAATTCAACCAGTAGGTTCCGTTTTCTATTTTTACCGATTTCCCCCGTTTAATTCGGTTGGCAGTTGAATAAACTAGCCTCTTCTCTCCCAAAAGCATATAAAATATGCTCAATTCTGGGTTCCGGGGCAAAAGTTATGGTTGTTTGAAGTTTGCAGCTGAATTAACCTTCAAAATTCAACCTGTAGGTTCCGTTTTCTGTTTTTACCGGTTTCCCCCGTTTATTTCGGCTGGCACTTGAATAAAGTAGCTTCTTCTACACCAAAAGCATATAAAATATGCTCAATTCTGGGTTCCGGGGCAAACGTTAGGGCTGTTTGAAAGTTGCAGCCGAGTTAATCTTCAAAATTCAACCTGTAGGTTCTGATTTTTATTTTTACCAGTTTCGCTTGTTTAATTCGAGTGGCAGGTGAATAAAGTCGCTTCTTCTCTCCCAAAACAATATAAAATATGCTCAATTCTAGTTTCCGGGGAAAAAGTTACGGCTGTTTAAAGTTTGCAGCCGAATTAACCTTCAAAATTCAACCAGTATGTTCCGTTTTCTATTTTTACCGATTTCCCCCGTTTAATTCGGCTGGTAGTTGAATAAACTAGCCTCTTCTCTCCCAAAACCATATAAAATATGCTCAATTTTTGGTTCCGGGGCAAAAGTTATGGCTTTTTGAAGTTTGCAGCTGAATTAACCTTCAAAATTCAACCTGTAGGTTCCGTTTTCAGTTTTTACCGGTTTCCGCCGTTTAATTCGGCTGGCACTTGAATAAAGTAGCTTCTTCTACCCCAAAAGCATATAAAATATGCTCAATTCTGGGTTCCGGGGCAAAAGTTAGGGCTGTTTGAAAGTTGCAGCCGAGTTAACCTTCAAAATTCTACCAGTAGGTTCCGTTTTCTATTTTTACCGATTTCCCCCGTTTAATTCGGCTTGTAGTTGAATAAACTAGCCTCTTCTCTCCCAAAACCATATAAAATATGCTCAATTCTAGTTTCCGGGGCAAAAGTTATGGCTTTTTGAAGTTTGCAGCTGAATTAACCTTCAAAATTAAACCTGTAGGTTCCGATTTCTGTTTTTACCGATTTCCCCCGTTTAATTCGGCTGGCACATGAATAAAGTAGCTTCTTCTACCCCAAAAGCATATAAAATATTCTCAATTCTGGGTTCTGGAGCAAAAGTTAGGGCTGTTTGAAAGTTGCAGCCGAGTTAACCTTCAAAATTCAACCTATAGGTTCCGATTTCTATTTTTACCGATTTACCCCGTTTAATTCGGCTGGCACTTGAATAAAGTAGCTTCTTCTACCCCAAAAGCATATAAAGTATGCTCAATTCTGGGTTCCGGGGCAAAAGTTAGGGCTGTTTGAAAGTTGCAGCCGAGTTAACCATCAAAATTCAGCCTGTAGGTTCCGATTTATATTTTTACCGATTTCCCCCGTTTAATTCGGCTGGCAGGTGAATAAAGTCGCTTCTTCTCTCCCAAAAGCATATAAAATATGCTCAATTATGGGCTCCGGGGCAAAAGTTATGGCTGTTTGAAGTTTGCAGCCGAATTAACCTTCAAAATTAAACCTGTAGGTTCCGATTTATATTTTTACCGGTTTCTCCTGTTTAATTCGGCTGGCAGGTGAATAAAGTCGCTTCTTCTCTCCCAAAACTATATAAAATATGCTCAATTCTAGTTTCCGGGGAAAAAGTTACAGCTGTTTGAAGTTTGCAGCCGAATTAACCTTCAAAATTCAACCAGTAGGTTCCGTTTTCTATTTTTACCGATTTCCCCCGTTTAATTCGGCTGGCAGTTGAATAAACTAGCCTCTTCTCTTCCAAAACCATATAAAATATGCTCAATTCGGGGTTCCGGGGAAAAAGTTACGGCAGTTTGAAGTTTGCAGCCGAATTAACCTTCAAAATTCAACCAGTAGGTTCCGTTTTCTATTTTTACCGATTTCCCCCGTTTAATTCGGCTGGCAGTTGAATAAACTAGCCTCTTCTCTCCCAAAACCATATAAAATATGCTCAATTCTGGGTTCCGGGGCAAAAGTTAGGGCTGTTTGAAAGTTGCAGCCGAGTTAACCTTCAAAATTCAACCTGTAGGTTCAGATTTCTATTTTTAACGATTTCCCCCGTTTAATTCGGCTGGCACATGAATAAAGTAGCTTCTTCTACCCCAAAAGCATATAAAATATTCTCAATTCTGGGTTCTGGGGCAAAAGTTAGGGCTGTTTTGAAAGTTGCAGCCGAGTTAACCTTCAAAATTCAACCTGTAGGTTCCGATTTCTATTTTTACCGATTTACCCCGTTTAATTCGGCTGGCACTTGAATAAAGTAGCTTCTTCTACCCCAAAAGCATATAAAGTTTGCTCAATTCTGGGTTCCGGGGCAAAAGTTAGGGCTGTTTGAAAGTTGCAGCCGAGTTAACCTTCAAAATTCAGCCTGTAGGTTCCGATTTATATTTTTACCGATTTCCCCCGTTTAATTCGGCTGGCAGGTGAATAAAGTCGCTTCTTCTCTCCCAAAAGCATATAAAATATGCTCAATTCTGGGTTCCGGGCTAAAGTTATGGCTGTTTGAAGTTTGCAGCCGAATTAACCTTCAAAATTAAACCTGTAGGTTCCGATTTATATTTTTACCGGTTTCCCCTGTTTAATTCTGCTGGCAGGTGAATAAAGTCGCTTCTTCTCTCCCAAAACTATATAAAATATTCTCAATTCTAGTTTCCGGGGAAAAAGTTACGGCAGTTTGAAGTTTGCAGCCGAATTAACCTTCAAAATTCAACCAGTAGGTTCCGTTTTCTATTTTTACCGATTTCCCCCGTTTAATTCGGCTGGCAGTTGAATAAACTAGCCTCTTCTCTCCCAAAACCATATAAAATATGCTCAATTCTGGGTTCCGGGGCAAAAGTTATGGCTGTTTGAAGTTTGCAGCTGAATTAACCTTCAAAATTCAACCTGTAGGTTCTGTTTTCTGTTTTTACCGGTTTCCGCCATTTAATTCGGCTGGCACATGAATAAAGTAGCTTCTTCTTACCCCAAAAGCATATAAAATATTCTCAATTCTGGGTTCCGGGGCAAAAGTTAGGGCTGTTTGAAAGTTGCAGCCGAGTTAACCTTCAAAATTCAACCTGTAGGTTCCGATTTCTATTTTTACCGATTTCCCCCGTTTAATTCGGCTGGCACTTGAATAAAGTAGCTTCTTCTACCCCAAAAGCATATAAAGTATGCTCA
Organism: Lotus japonicus; assembly: GCF_012489685.1. Taxonomy (NCBI): domain Eukaryota; kingdom Viridiplantae; phylum Streptophyta; class Magnoliopsida; order Fabales; family Fabaceae; genus Lotus; species Lotus japonicus. The sequence goes on from NC_080046.1 coordinate 12,126,850, forward strand.
ATTCTGGGTTCCGGGGCAAAAGTTAGGGCTGTTTGAAAGTTGCAGCAGAGTTAACCTTCAAAATTCAGCCTGTAGGTTCCGATTTATATTTTTACCGATTTCCCCCGTTTAATTCGGCTGGCAGGTGAATAAAGTCGCTTCTTCTCTCCCAAAAGCATATAAAATATGCTCAATTCTGGGTTCCGGGGCAAAAGTTATGGCTGTTTGAAGTTTGCAGCCGAATTAACCTTCAAAATTAAACCTGTAGGTTCCGATTTATATTTTTACCGGTTTCCCCTGTTTAATTCGGCTGGCAGGTGGATAAAGTCGCTTCTTCTCTCCCAAAACTATATAAAATATGCTCAATTTTAGTTTCCAGGGAAAAAGTTACGGCTGTTTGAAGTTTGCAGCCGAATTAACCTTCAAAATTCAACCAGTAGGTTCCGTTTTCTATTTTTACCGATTTCCCCTGTTTAATTCGGCTGGCAGTTGAATAAACTAGCCTCTTCTCTCCCAAAACCATATAAAATATGCTCAATTCGGGGTTCCGAGGCAAAAGTTATGGCTGTTTGAAGTTTGCAGCTGAATTAACCTTCAAAATTCAACTTGTAGGTTCCTTTTTCTGTTTTTACCAGTTTTCGCCGTTTAATTCGGCTGGCACTTGAATAAAGTAGCTTCTTCTACCCCAAAAGCATATAAAATATGCTCAATTCTGGGTTCCGGGGCAAAAGTTAGGGCTGTTTGAAAGTTGCAGCCGAGTTAACCTTCAAAATTCAACCTGTAGGTTCCGATTTCTATTTTTATCGATTTCCCCCGTTTAATTCGGCTGGCACATGAATAAAGTAGCTTCTTCTACCCCAAAAGCATATAAAATATTCTCAATTCTGGGTTCTGGGGCAAAAGTTAGGGCTGTTTGAAAGTTGCAGCCGAGTTAACCTTCAAAATTCAACCTGTAGGTTCCGATTTCTATATTTACCGATTTACCCCGTTTAATTCGGCTGGCACTTGAATAAAGTAGCTTCTTCTACCCCAAAAGCATATAAAGTATTGAAATTCTAGATCCCTTAGAACAAATGTCCTGCACGATTCTGGGACAATCGATTAGAACATCATACAACTGAAAGACCTGAACACGAAACAACAAACCACTAAAAGGAAACAAGACACAGGAAGTTGTTAACCCAGTTCGGTGAAACTACACCTACGTCTGGTTAGCTTTCGCCCAATGAAAAGGAATTCCACTATCTCAAGAACTAGGTATTACAGACCCACATGAACACATCAAGTTCATTGTTCTTAACCTATTCTACCCAGTGGTATTCTACTCAGAACCACAGCCTAAGTATGAGAGCCCCTCTCACTTTTCCTCAATCACTGCCACAGTGATTGGTGAACAACAATAACACAGAGTTTGTTTGACACTCAAACACAACACAGAACTCAGTCTCACTTTATAGAATCAGTGAGCAAGACGAGTTCACAACTAACAAAGACAAAGAACAACTTACACTCTTAAGAACACTTGATCTTCAAGGTAATTCTCTCGATCGACTTCAAGCTTCAGGTCTTTGTCAAAATATATACTTCAGCAGAGGCGGCTAGGGTTTATTTGGGCTGAAGAACACTTTGATCCAACTCATATCAGCAGAGAATCTTTCAAGATCTGATATGAGTGATCAACAAGTAAAAAATAGAAACAAATCTTTTTAATCAAAGATTTGCTTCAACAATTACAACCCGCAACTGGCTCCCAACACACAGTTACTTGACCTTCAAGTAAGCACAGATCATACCATAAAGCATAACCACAAGGGACCCACTTGCATGCCAGCAGGGGCGGATGTCCTGGCCTTCATCAAGGCATATGTCACAACATCGGCTAGGACATCAGGTTGTTTTTTTTTACAAAATTGATGACAACAAAGGAACAACAAGTATGCTCAATTCTGGGTTCCGGGGCAAAAGTTAGGGCTGTTTGAAAGTTGCAGCCGAGTTAACCTTCAAAATTCAGCCTGTAGGTTCCGATTTATATTTTTACCGATTTCCCCCGTTTAATTCGGCTGGCAGGTGAATAAAGTCGCTTCTTCTCTCCCAAAAGCATATAAAATATGCTCAATTCTAGTTTCCGGGGAAAAAGTTACGGCTGTTTGAAGTTTGCAGCCGAATTAACCTTCAAAATTCAACCAGTAGGTTCCGTTTTCTATTTTTACCGATTTCCCTCGTTTAATTCGGTTGGCAGTTGAATAAACTAGCCTCTTCTCTCCCAAAACCATATAAAATATGCTCAATTCTGGGTTCCGGGGCAAAAATTATGGTTGTTTGAAGTTTGCAGCTGAATTAACCTTCAAAATTCAACCTGTAGGTTCCGTTTTCTGTTTTTACCGGTTTCCCCCGTTTATTTCGGCTGGCACTTGATAAAGTAGCTTCTTCTACACCAAAAGCATATAAAATAAGCTCAATTCTGGGTTCCGGGGCAAACGTTAGGGCTGTTTTGAAAGTTGCAGCCGAGTTAACCTTCAAAA
>NC_080046.1:12129450-12176532 GCF_012489685.1 Lotus japonicus
TTAATTCGGCTGCAAACTTCAAGCAGCCGTAACTTTTTCCCCGGAAACTAGAATTGAGCATATTTTATATAGTTTTGGGGAGAAGAAGCGACTTTATTCACCTGCCAGCCGAATTAAACAGGGGAAACCGGTAAAAATAAAATCGGAAACCTACAGGTTTAATTTTGAAGGTTAATTCGGCTGCAAACTTCAAACAGCCATAACTTTTGCCCCGGAACCCAGAATTGAGCATATTTTATATGCTTTTGGGAGAGAAGAAGCGACTTTATTCACCTGCCAGCCGAATTAAACGGGGGAAATCGGTAAAAATATAAATCGGAACCTACAGGCTGAATTTTGAAGGTTAACTCTGGCTGCAACTTTCAAACAGCCCTAACTTTTGCCCCGGAACCCAGAATTGAGCATACTTTATATATGCTTTTGGGGTAGAAGAAGCTACTTTATTTCAAGTGCCAGCCGAATTAAACGGGGAAAATCGGTAAAAATAGAAATCGGAACCTACAGGTTGAATTTTGAAGGTTAACTCGGCTGCAACTTTCAAACAGCCCTAACTTTTGCCCCGGAACCCAGAATTGAGAATATTTTATATGCTTTTGGGGTAGAAGAAGCTACTTTATTCATTGCCCGCCGAATTAAATGGCGGAAACGGTAAAAACAGAAAACGGAACCTACAGGTTGAATTTTGAAGGTTAATTCAGCTGCAAACTTCAAACAGCCATAACTTTTGCCCCGGAACCCAGAATTGAGCATATTTTATATGGTTTTGGGAGAGAAGAGGCTAGTTTATTCAACTGCCAGCCGAATTAAACGGGGGAAATCGGTAAAAAATAGAAAACGGAAACCTACTGGTTGAATTTTGAAGGTTAATTCGGCTGCAAACTTCAAACTGCCGTAACTTTTTCCCCGGAAACTAGAATTGAGCATATTTTATATAGTTTTGGGAGAGAAGAAGCGACTTTATTCACCTGCCAGCCGAATTAACAGGGGAAACCGGTAAAATATAAATCGGAACCTACAGGTTTAATTTTGAAGGTTAATTCGGCTGCAAACTTCAAACAGCCACAACTTTTGCCCCGGAACCCAGAATTGAGCATATTTTATATGCTTTTGGGAGAGAAGAAGCGACTTTATTCACCTGCCAGCCGAATTAAACGGGGAAATCGGTAAAAATATAAATCGGAACCTACAGGCTGAGTTTTGAAGGTTAACTCGGCTGCAACTTTCAAACAGCCCTAACGTTTGCCCCGGAACCCAGAATTGAGCATATTTTATATGCTTTTGGTGTAGAAGAAGCTACTTTATTCAAGTGCCAGCCGAAATAAACGGGGGAAACCGGTTAAAAAACAAGAAAACGGAACCTACAGGTTGAATTTTGAAGGTTAATTCAGCCTGCAAACTTCAAACAACCATAACTTTTGCCCTGGAACCAAGAATTGAGCACATTTTATATGGTTTTGGGAGAGAAGAGGCTAGTTTATTCAACTGCCAACCGAATTAAACGGGGGAAATCGGTAAAAATAGAAAACGGAACCTACTGGTTGAATTTTGAAGGTTATTCGGCTGCAAACTTCAAGCAGCCGTAACTTTTCCCCCGGAAACTAGAATTGAGCATATTTTATATAGTTTTGGGAGAGAAGAAGCGACTTTATTCACCTGCCAGCCGAATTAAACAGGGGAAACCGGTAAAAATATAAATCGGAACCTACAGGTTTAATTTTGAAGGTTAATTCGGCTGCAAACTTCAAACAGCCATAACTTTTGCCCCGGAACCCAGAATTGAGCATATTTTATATGCTTTTGGGGAGAGAAGAAGCGACTTTATTCACCTGCCAGCCGAATTAAACGGGGGAAATCGGTAAATATAAATCGGAAAAATATAAATCGGAACCTACAGGCTGAATTTTGAAGGTTAACTCTGCTGCAACTTTCAAACAGCCCTAACTTTTGCCCCGGAACCCAGAATTGAGCATACTTTATATGCTTTTGGGGTAGAAGAAGCTACTTTATTCAAGTGCCAGCCGAATTAAACGGGGGAAATCCGGTAAAAATAGAAATCGGAACCTACAGGTTGAATTTTGAAGGTTAACTCGGCTGCAACTTTCAAACAGCCCTAACTTTTGCCCCGGAACCCAGAATTGAGAATATTTTATATGCTTTTGGGGTAGAAGAAGCTACTTTATTCATGTGCCAGCCGAATTAAATGGCGGAAACCGGTAAAAACAGAAAACGGAACCTACAGGTTGAATTTTGAAGGTTAATTCAGCTGCAAACTTCAAACAGCCATAACTTTTGCCCCGGAACCCAGAATTGAGCATATTTATATGGTTTTGGGAGAGAAGAGGCTAGTTTATTCAACTGCCAGCCGAATTAAACGGAGGAAATCGGTAAAAATAGAAAACGGAAACCTACTGGTTGAATTTTGAAGGTTAATTCGGCTGCAAACTTCAAACTGCCGTAACTTTTTCCCCGGAAACTAGAATTGAGCATATTTTATATAGTTTTGGGAGAGAAGAAGCGACTTTATTCACCTGCCAGCCGAATTAAACAGGGGAAACCGGTAAAAATATAAATCGGAACCTACAGGTTTAATTTTGAAGGTTAATTCGGCTGCAAACTTCAAACAGCCATAACTTTTGCCCCGGAACCCAGAATTGAGCATATTTTATATGCTTTTGGGAGAGAAGAAGCGACTTTATTCACTTGCCAGCCGAATTAAACGGGGGAAATCGGTAAAAATATAAATCGGAACTTACAAGCTGAATTTTGAAGGTTAACTCGGCTGCAACTTTCAAACAGCCCTAACTTTTGCCCCGGAACCCAGAATTGAGCAAACTTTATATGCTTTTGGGGTAGAAGAAGCTACTTTATTCAAGTGCCAGCCGAATTAAACGGGGTAAATCGGTAAAAATAGAAATCGGAACCTACAGGTTGAATTTTGAAGGTTAACTCGGCTGCAACTTTCAAACAGCCCTAACTTTTGCCCCAGAACCCAGAATTGAGAATATTTATATGCTTTTGGGGTAGAAGAAGCTACTTTATTCATGTGCCAGCCGAATTAAACGGGGGAAATCGGTAAAAATAGAAATCGGAACCTACAGGTTGAATTTTGAAGGTTAACTCGGCTGCAACTTTCAAATAGCCCTAACTTTTGCCCCGGAACCCAGAATTGAGCATATTTTATATGGTTTTGGGAGAGAAGAGGCTAGTTTATTCAACTGCCAGCCGAATTAAACGGGGGAAATCGGTAAAAATAGAAAACGGAACCTACTGGTTGAATTTTGAAGGTTAATTCGGCTGCAAACTTCAAACTACCGTAACTTTTTCCCCGGAACCCCGAATTGAGCATATTTTATATGGTTTTGGAAGAGAAGAGGCTAGTTTATTCAACTGCCAGCCGAATTAAACGGGGGAAATCGGTAAAAATAGAAAACGGAACCTACTGGTTGAATTTTGAAGGTTAATTCGGCTGCAAACTTCAAACAGCTGTAACTTTTTCCCCGGAAACTAGAATTGAGCATATTTTATATAGTTTTGGGAGAGAAGAAGCGACTTTATTCACCTGCCAGCCGAATTAAACAGGAGAAACCGGTAAAAATATAAATCGGAACCTACAGGTTTAATTTTGAAGGTTAATTCGGCTGCAACTTCAAACAGCCATAACTTTTGCCCCGGAACCCATAATTGAGCATATTTTATATGCTTTTGGGAGAGAAGAAGCGACTTTATTCACCTGCCAGCCGAATTAAACGGGGGAAATCGGTAAAAATATAAATCGGAACCTACAGGCTGAATTTTGATGGTTAACTCGGCTGCAACTTTCAAACAGCCCTAACTTTTGCCCCGGAAACCAGAATTGAGCATACTTTATATGCTTTTGGGGTAGAAGAAGCTACTTTATTCAAGTGCCAGCCGAATTAAACGGGGTAAATCGGTAAAAATAGAAATCGGAACCTATAGGTTGAATTTTGAAGGTTAACTCGGCTGCAACTTTCAAACAGCCCTAACTTTTGCTCCAGAACCCAGAATTGAGAATATTTTATATGCTTTTGGGGTAGAAGAAGCTACTTTATTCATGTGCCAGCCGAATTAAACGGGGGAAATCGGTAAAAACAGAAATCGGAACCTACAGGTTGAATTTTGAAGGTTAATTCAGCTGCAAACTTCAAAAAGCCATAACTTTTGCCCCGGAACCAAAAATTGAGCATATTTTATATGGTTTTGGGAGAGAAGAGGCTAGTTTATTCAACTACCAGCCGAATTAAACGGGGGAAATCGGTAAAAATAGAAAACGGAACCTACTGGTTGAATTTTGAAGGTTAATTCGGCTGCAAACTTTAAACAGTCGTAACTTTTTCCCCGGAAACTAGAATTGAGCATATTTTATATGGTTTTGGGAGAGAAGAGGCTAGTTTATTCAACTACAAGCCGAATTAAACGGGGGGAAATCGGTAAAAATAGAAAACGGAACCTACTGGTAGAATTTTGAAGGTTAACTCGGCTGCAACTTTCAAACAGCCCTAACTTTTGCCCCGGAACCCAGAATTGAGCATATTTTATATGCTTTTGGGGTAGAAGAAGCTACTTTATTCAAGTGCCAGCCGAATTAAACGGCGGAAACCGGTAAAAACTGAAAACGGAACCTACAGGTTGAATTTTGAAGGTTAATTCAGCTGCAAACTTCAAAAAGCCATAACTTTTGCCCCGGAACCAAAAATTGAGCATATTTTATATGGTTTTGGGAGAGAAGAGGCTAGTTTATTCAACTACCAGCCGAATTAAACGGGGAAATCGGTAAAAATAGAAAACGGAACATACTGGTTGAATTTTGAAGGTTAATTCAGCTGCAAACTTTAAACAGCCGTAACTTTTTCCCCGGAAACTAGAATTGAGCATATTTTATATTGTTTTGGGAGAGAAGAAGCGACTTTATTCACCTGCCACTCGAATTAAACAAGCGAAACTGGTAAAAATAAAAATCAGAACCTACAGGTTGAATTTTGAAGGTTAACTCGGCTGCAACTTTCAAACAGCCCTAACGTTTGCCCCGGAACCCAGAATTGAGCATATTTTATATGCTTTTGGTGTAGAAGAAGCTACTTTATTCAAGTGCCAGCCGAAATAAACGGGGGGAAACCGGTTAAAAACAGAAAACGGAACCTACAGGTTGAATTTTGAAGGTTAATTCAGCTGCAAACTTCAAAAAACCATAACTTTTGCCCCGGAACCCAGAATTGAGCATATTTTATATGCTTTTGGGAGAGAAGAGGCTAGTTTATTCAACTGCCAACCGAATTAAACGGGGGGAAATCGGTAAAAATAGAAAACGGAACCTACTGGTTGAATTTTGAAGGTTAATTCGGCTGCAAACTTCAAACAGCCGTAACTTTTTCCTCGGAAACTAGAATTGAGCATATTTTATATAGTTTTGGGAGAGAAGAAGCGACTTTATTCTCCTGCCAGCTGAATTAAACAGGGGAAACCGGTAAAAATATAAATCAGAACCTACAGGTTTAATTTTGAAGGTTAATTCGCCTGCAAACTTCAAACAGCCATAACTTTTGCCCAGGAACCCAGAATTGAGCATATTTTATATGCTTCTGGGAGAGAAGAAGCGACTTTATTCACCTGCCAGCCGAATTAAACGGGGGAAATCGATAAAAATATTAATCGGAACCTACAGGTTGAATTTTGAAGGTTAACTCGGCTGCAACTTTCAAACAGCCCTAACTTTTGCCCCAGAACCCCGAATTGAGCATATTTTATATGCTTTTGGGGTAGAAGAAGCTACTTTATTCAAGTTCCAGCCGAATTAAACGGCGGAAACCGGTAAAAACAGAAAACGGAACCTACAGGTTGAATTTTGAAGGTTAACTCGGCTGCAACTTTCAAACAGCCCTAACTTTTGCCCCGGAACACAGAATTGAGCATACTTTATATGCTTTTGGGGTAGAAGAAGCTACATTATTCAAGTGCCAGCCGAATTAAACGGGGTAAATCGGTAAAAATAGAAATCGGAACCTATAGGTTGAATTTTGAAGGTTAACTCGGCTGCAACTTTCAAACAGCCCTAACTTTTGCCCCAGAACCCAGAATTGAGAATATTTTATATGCTTTTGGGGTAGAAGAAGCTACTTTAATCATGTGCCAGCCGAATTAAATGGGGGAAATCGGTAAAAATAGAAATCGGAACCTACAGGTTGAATTTTGAAGGTTAACTCGGCTGCAACTTTCAAACAGCCCTAACTTTTGCCCCGGAACCCAGAATTGAGCATATTTTATATGCTTTTGGGGTAGAAGAAGCTACTTTATTCAAGTGCCAGCCGAATTAAACGGCGAAAACCGGTAAAAACAGAAAACGGAACCTACAGGTTGAATTTTGAAGGTTAATTCAGCTGCAAACTTCAAAAATCCATAACTTTTGCCCCGGAACCAAAAATTGAGCATATTTTATATGGTTTTGGGAGAGAAGAGGCTAGTTTATTCAACTACCAGCCGAATTAAACGGGGGAAATCGGTAAAAATAGAAAACGGAACCTACTGGTTGAATTTTGAAGGTTAATTCGGCTGCAAACTTTAAACAGCCGTAACTTTTTCCCTGGAAACTAGAATTGAGCATATTTTATATGGTTTTGGGAGAGAAGAGGCTAGTTTATTCAACTATAAGCCGAATTAAACGGGGGAAATCGGTAAAAATAGAAAACGTAACCTACTGGTTGAATTTTGAAGGTTAACTCGGCTGCAACTTTCAAACAGCCCTAACTTTTGCCCCGGAACCCAGAATTGAGCATATTTTATATGCTTTTGGGGTAGAAGAAGCTACTTTATTCAAGTGCCAGCCGAATTAAACGGCGGAAACCGGTAAAAACTGAAAACGGAACCTACAGGTTGAATTTTGAAGGTTAATTCAGCTGCAAACTTCAAAAAGCCATAACTTTTGCCCCGGAACCAAAAATTGAGCATATTTTATATGGTTTTGGGAGAGAAGAGGCTAGTTTATTCAACTACCAGCCGAATTAAACGGGGGAAATCGGTAAAAATAGAAAACGGAACCTACTGGTTGAATTTTGAAGGTTAATTCGGCTGCAAACTTTAAACAGCCGTAACTTTTTCCCCGGAAACTAGAATTGAGCATATTTTATATAGTTTTGGGAGAGAAGAAGCGACTTTATTCACCTGCCAGCCGAATTAAACAAGCGAAACCGGTAAAAATAAAAATCGGAACCTACAGGTTGAATTTTGAAGGTTAACTCGGCTGCAACTTTCAAACAGCCCTAACGTTTGCCCCGGAACCCAGAATTGAGCATATTTTATATGCTTTTGGTGTAGAAGAAGCTACTTTATTCAAGTGCCAGCCGAAATAAACGGGGGAAATCGGTAAAAACAGAAAACGAAACCTACAGGTTGAATTTTGAAGGTTAATTCAGCTGCAAACTTCAAACAACCATAACTTTTGCCCCGGAACCCAGAATTGAGCATATTTTATATGGTTTTGGGAGACAAGAGGCTAGTTTATTCAACTGCCAACCGAATTAAACGGGGGAAATCGGTAAAAATAGAAAACGGAACCTACTGGTTGAATTTTGAAGGTTAATTCGGCTGCAAACTTCAAACAGCCGTAACTTTTTCCCCGGAAACTAGAATTGAGCATATTTTATATAGTTTTGGGAGAGAAGAAGCGACTTTATTCACCTGCCACTCGAATTAAACATGCGAAACTGGTAAAAATAAAAATCAGAACCTACAGGTTGAATTTTGAAGGTTAACTCGGCTGCAACTTTCAAACAGCCCTAACGTTTGCCCCGGAACCCAGAATTGAGCATATTTTATATGCTTTAGGTGTAGAAGAAGCTACTTTATTCAAGTGCCAGCCGAAATAAACGGGGGAAACCGGTAAAAACAGAAAACGGAACCTACAGGTTGAATTTTGAAGGTTAATTCAGCTGCAAACTTGAAACAACCATAACTTTTGCCCCGGAACCCAGAATTGAGCATATTTTATATGCTTTTGGGAGAGAAGAGGCTAGTTTATTCAACTGCCAACCGAATTAAACGGGGGAAATCGGTAAAAATAGAAAACGGAACCTACTGGTTGAATTTTGAAGGTTAATTCGGCTGCAAACTTCAAACAGCCGTAACTTTTTCCCCGGAAACTAGAATTGAGCATATTTAATATAGTTTTGGGAGAGAAGAAGCGACTTTATTCTCCTGCCAGCTGAATTAAACAGGGGAAACCGGTAAAAATATAAATCAGAACCTACAGGTTTAATTTTGAAGGTTAATTCGGCTGCAAACTTCAAACAGCCATAACTTTTGCCCAGGAACCCAGAATTGAGCATATTTTATATGCTTTTGGGAGAGAAGAAGCGACTTTATTCACCTGCCAGCCGAATTAAACGGGGGAAATCGATAAAAATATTAATCGGAACCTACAGGTTGAATTTTGAAGGTTAATTCGGCTGCAACTTTCAAACAGCCCTAACTTTTGCCCCGGAACCCCGAATTGAGCATATTTTATATGCTTTTGGGGTAGAAGAAGCTACTTTATTCAAGTGCCAGCCGAATTAAACGGCGGAAACCGGTAAAAACAGAAAACGGAACCTACAGGTTGAATTTTGAAGGTTAACTCGGCTGCAACTTTCAAACAGCCCTAACTTTTGCCCCGGAACCCAGAATTGAGCATACTTTATATGCTTTTGGGGTAGAAGAAGCTACATTATTCAAGTGCCAGCCGAATTAAACGGGGTAAATCGGTAAAAATAGAAATCGGAACCTATAGGTTGAATTTTGAAGGTTAACTCGGCTGCAACTTTCAAACAGCCCTAACTTTTGCCCCAGAACCCAGAATTGAGAATATTTTATATGCTTTTGGGGTAGAAGAAGCTACTTTAATCATGTGCCAGCCGAATTAAACGGGGGAAATCGGTAAAAATAGAAATCGGAACCTACAGGTTGAATTTTGAAGGTTAACTCGGCTGCAACTTTCAAACAGCCCTAACTTTTGCCCCGGAACCCAGAATTGAGCATATTTTATATGCTTTTGGGGTAGAAGAAGCTACTTTATTCAAGTGCCAGCCGAATTAAACGGCGAAAACCGGTAAAAACAGAAAACGGAACCTACAGGTTGAATTTTGAAGGTTAATTCAGCTGCAAACTTCAAAAAGCCATAACTTTTGCCCCGGAACCAAAAATTGAGCATATTTTATATGGTTTTGGGAGAGAAGAGGCTAGTTTATTCAACTACCAGCCGAATTAAACGGGGGAAATCGGTAAAAATAGAAAACGGAACCTACTGGTTGAATTTTGAAGGTTAATTCGGCTGCAAACTTTAAACAGCCATAACTTTTTCCCCGGAAACTAGAATTGAGCATATTTTATATAGTTTTGGGAGAGAAGAAGCGACTTTATTCACCTGCCAGCCGAATTAAACAAGCGAAACCGGTAAAAATAAAAATCGGAACCTACAGGTTGAATTTTGAAGGTTAACTCGGCTGCAACTTTCAAACAGCCCTAACGTTTGCCCCGGAACCCAGAATTGAGCATATTTTATGTGCTTTTGGTGTAGAAGAAGCTACTTTATTCAAGTGCCAACCGAATTAAACGGGGGAAATCGGTAAAAATAGAAAACGGAACCTACTTGTTGAATTTTGAAGGTTAATTCGGCTGCAAACTTCAAACAGCCGTAACTTTTTCCCCGGAAACTAGAATTGAGCATATTTTATATAGTTTTGGGAGAGAAGAAGCGACTTTATTCTCCTGCCAGCTGAATTAAACAGGGGAAACCGGTAAAAATATAAATCAGAACCTACAGGTTTAATTTTGAAGGTTAATTCGGCTGCAAACTTCAAACAGCCATAACTTTTGCCCCGGAACCCAGAATTAAGCATATTTTATATGCTTTTGGGAGAGAAGAAGCGACTTTATTCACCTGCCAGCCGAATTAAACGGGGGAAATCGATAAAAATATTAATCGGAACCTACAGGTTGAATTTTGAAGGTTAACTCGGCTGCAACTTTCAAACAGCCCTAACTTTTGCCCCGGAACCCCGAATTGAGCATATTTTATATGCTTTTGGGGTAGAAGAAGCTACTTTATTCAAGTGCCAGCCGAATTAAACGGCGGAAACCGGTAAAAACAGAAAACGGAACCTACAGGTTGAATTTTGAAGGTTAACTCGGCTGCAACTTTCAAACAGCCCTAACTTTTGCCCCGGAACCCAGAATTGAGCATACTTTATTTGCTTTTGGGGTAGAAGAAGCTACATTATTCAAGTGCCAGCCGAATTAAACGGGGTAAATCGGTAAAAATAGAAATCGGAACCTATAGGTTGAATTTTGAAGGTTAACTCGGCTGCAACTTTCAAACAGCCCTAACTTTTGCCCCAGAACCCAGAATTGAGAATATTTTATATGCTTTTGGGGTAGAAGAAGCTACTTTAATCATGTGCCAGCCGAATTAAACGGGGGAAATCGGTAAAAATAGAAATCGGAACCTACAGGTTGAATTTTGAAGGTTAACTCGGCTGCAACTTTCAAACAGCCCTAACTTTTGCCCCGGAACCCAGAATTGAGCATATTTTATATGCTTTTGGGGTAGAAGAAGCTACTTTATTCAAGTGCCAGCCGAATTAAACGGCGAAAACCGGTAAAAACAGAAAACGGAACCTACAGGTTGAATTTTGAAGGTTAATTCAGCTGCAAACTTCAAAAAGCCATAACTTTTCCCCGGAACCAAAAATTGAGCATATTTTATATGGTTTTGGGAGAGAAGAGGCTAGTTTATTCAACTACCAGCCGAATTAAACGGGGGAAATCGGTAAAAATAGAAAACGGAACCTACTGGTTGAATTTTGAAGGTTAATTCGGCTGCAAACTTTAAACAGCCATAACTTTTTCCCCGGAAACTAGAATTGAGCATATTTTATATAGTTTTGGGAGAGAAGAAGCGACTTTATTCACCTGCCAGCCGAATTAAACAAGCGAAACCGGTAAAAATAAAAATCGGAACCTACAGGTTGAATTTTGAAGGTTAACTCGGCTGCAACTTTCAAACAGCCCTAACGTTTGCCCCGGAACCCAGAATTGAGCATATTTTATGTGCTTTTGGTGTAGAAGGAGCTACTTTATTCAAGTGCCAACCGAATTAAACGGGGGAAATCGGTAAAAATAGAAAACGGAACCTACTTGTTGAATTTTGAAGGTTAATTCGGCTGCAAACTTCAAACAGCCGTAACTTTTGCCCCGGAACCCAGAATTAAGCATATTTTATATGCTTTTGGGAGAGAAGAAGCGACTTTATTCACCTGCCAGCCGAATTAAACGGGGGAAATCGGTAAAAATATTAATCGGAACCTACAGGTTGAATTTTGAAGGTTAACTCGGCTGCAACTTTCAAACAGCCCTAACTTTTGCCCCGGAACCCAGAATTGAGCATACTTTATATGCTTTTGGGGTAGAAGAAGCTACTTTATTCAAGTGCCAGCCGAATTAAACGGGGTTAATCGGTAAAAATAGAAATCGGAACCTACAGGTTGAATTTTGAAGATTAACTCGGCTGCAACTTTCAAACAGCCCTAACTTTTGCCCCAGAACCCAGAATTGAGAATATTTTATATGCTTTTGGGGTAGAAGAAGCTACTTTATTCATGTGCCAGCCGAATTAAACGGGGGAAATCGGTAAAAATAGAAATCGGAACCTACAGGTTGAATTTTGAAGGTTAACTCGGCTGCAACTTTCAAACAGCTCTAACTTTTTCCCCGGAACCCAGAATTGAGCATATTTTATATGCTTTTGGGGTAGAAGAAGCTACTTTATTCAAGTGCCAGCCGAATTAAACGGCGAACACTGGTAAAAATATAAATCGGAACCTACAGGTTTAATTTTGAAGGTTAATTCGGCTGCAAACTTCAAACAGCCATATCTTTTGCCCCGGAACCCAGAATTGAGCATATTTTATATGCTTTTGGGAGAGAAGAAGCGACTTTATTCACCTGCCAGCCGAATTAAACGGGGGAAATCGGTAAAAATATAAATCGGAACCTACAGGCTGAATTTTGAAGGTTAACTCGGCTGCAACTTTCAAACAGCCCTAACTTTTGCCCCGGAACCCAGAATTGAGCATACTTTATATGCTTTTGGGGTAGAAGAAGCTACTTTATTCAAGTGCCAGCCGAATTAAACGGGGTAAATCGGTAAAAATATAAATCGGAACCTACAGGCTGAATTTTGAAGGTTAACTCGGCTGCAACTTTCAAACAGCCCTAACTTTTGCCCCGGAACCCAGAATTGAGCATACTTTATATGCTTTTGGGGTAGAAGAAGCTACTTTATTCAAGTGCCAGCCGAATTAAACGGGGTAAATCGGTAAAAATAGAAATCGGAACCTAGAGGTTGAATTTTGAAGGTTAACTCGGCTGCAACTTTCAAACAGCCCTAACTTTTGCCCCAGAACCCAGAATTGAGAATATTTTATATGCTTTTGGGGTAGAAGAAGCTACTTTATTCATGTGCCAGCCGAATTAAACGGGGGAAATCGGTAAAAATAGAAAACGGAACCTACTGGTTGAATTTTGAAGGTTAATTCGGCTGCAAACTTCAAACAGCCGTAACTTTTGCCCCGGAACCCCGAATTGAGCATATTTTATTTGGTTTTGGAAGAGAAGAGGCTAGTTTATTCAACTGCCAGCCGAATTAAACGAGGGAAATCGGTAAAAATAGAAAACGGAACCTACTGGTTGAATTTTGAAGGTTAATTCGGCTGCAAACTTCAAACAGCCGTAACTTTTTCCCCGGAAACTAGAATTGAGCATATTTTATATAGTTTTGGGAGAGAAGAAGCGACTTTATTCACCTGCCAGCCGAATTAAACAGGGGAAACCGGTAAAAATATAAATCGGAACCTACAGGTTTAATTTTGAAGGTTAATTCAGCTGCAAACTTCAAACAGCCATAACTTTTGCCCCGGAACCCAGAATTGAGCATATTTTATATGCTTTTGGGAGAGAAGAAGCGACTTTATTCACCTGCCAGCCGAATTAAACGGGGAAAATCGGTAAAAATATAAATCGGAACCTACAGGCTGAATTTTGAAGGTTAACTCGGCTGCAACTTTCAAACAGCCCTAACTTTTGCCCCGGAACCCAGAATTGAGCATAATTTATATGCTTTTGGGGTAGAAGAAGCTACTTTATTCAAGTGTCAGCCGAATTAAACGGGGTAAATCGGTAAAAATAGAAATCGGAACCTAGAGGTTGAATTTTGAAGGTTAACACGGCTGCAACTTTCAAACAGCCCTAACTTTTGCCCCAGAACCCAGAATTGAGAATATTTTATATGCTTTTGGGGTAGAAGAAGCTACTTTATTCATGTGCCAGCCGAATTAAACGGGGGAAATCGGTAAAAATAGAAATCGGAACCTACAGGTTGAATTTTGAAGGTTAACTCGGCTGCAACTTTTAAACAGCCCTAACTTTTGCCCCGGAACCCAGAATTGAGCATATTTTATATGCTTTTGGTGTAGAAGAAGCTACTTTATTCAAGTGCCAGCCGAATTAAACGGCGAAAACCGGTAAAAACAGAAAACGGAACCTACAGGTTGAATTTTGAAGGTTAATTCAGCTGCAAACTTCAAAAAGCCATAACTTTTGCCCCGGAACCAAAAATTGAGCATATTTTATATGGTTTTGGGAGAGAAGAGGCTAGTTTATTCAACTACCAGCCGAATTAAACGGGGGAAATCGGTAAAAATAGAAAACGGAACCTACTGGTTGAATTTTGAAGGTTAATTCGGCTGCAAACTTTAAACAGCCGTAACTTTTTCCCCGGAAACTAGAATTGAGCATATTTTATATGGTTTTGGGAGAGAAGAGGCTAGTTTATTCAACTACAAGCCGAATTAAACGGGGGAAATCGGTAAAAATAGAAAACGGAACCTACTGGTTGAATTTTGAAGGTTAACTCGGCTGCAACTTTCAAACAGCCCTAACTTTTGCCCCGGAACCCAGAATTGAGCATATTTTATATGCTTTTGGTGTAGAAGAAGCTACTTTATTCAAGTGCCAGCCGAATTAAACGGGGAAAACCGGTAAAAACAGAAAACGGAACCTACAGGTTGAATTTTGAAGGTTAATTCAGCTGCAAACTTCAAAAAGCCATAACTTTTGCCCCGGAACCAAAAATTGAGCATATTTTATATGGTTTTGGGAGAGAAGAGGCTAGTTTATTCAACTACCAGCCGAATTAAACGGGGGAAATCGGTAAAAATAGAAAACGGAACCTACTGGTTGAATTTTGAAGGTTAATTCGGCTGCAAACTTTAAACAGCCGTAACTTTTTCCCCGGAAACTAGAATTGAGCATATTTTATATAGTTTTGGGAGAGAAGAAGCGACTTTATTCACCTACCAGCCGAATTAAACAAGCGAAACCGGTAAAAATAAAAATCGGAACCTACAGGTTGAATTTTGAAGGTTAACTCGGCTGCAACTTTCAAACAGCCCTAACGTTTGCCCCGGAACCCAGAATTGAGCATATTTTATATGCTTTTGGTGTAGAAGAAGCTACTTTATTCAAGTGCCAGCCGAAATAAACGGGGGAAACCGGTAAAAACAGAAAACGGAACCTTCAGGTTGAATTTTGAAGGTTAATTCAGCTGCAAACTTCAAACAACCATAACTTTTGCCCCGGAACCCAGAATTGAGCATATTTTATATGGTTTAGGGAGAGAAGAGGCTAGTTTATTCAACTGCCAACCGAATTAAACGGGGGAAATCGGTAAAAATAGAAAACGGAACCTACTGGTTGAATTTTGAAGGTTAATACGGCTGCAAACTTCAAACAGCCGTAACTTTTTCCCCGGAAACTAGAATTGAGCATATTTTATATAGTTTTGGGAGAGAAGAAGCGACTTTATTCTCCTGCCAGCTGAATTAAACAGGGGAAACCGGTAAAAATATAAATCAGAACCTACAGGTTGAATTTTGAAGGTTAACTCGGCTGCAACTTTCAAACAGCCCTAACTTTTGGCCCGGAACCCAGAATTGAGCATATTTTATATGCTTTTGGTGTAGAAGAAGCTACTTTATTCAAGTGTCAGCCGAAATAAAAGGGGGAAACCGGTAAAAATAGAAATCGGAACCTACAGGTTGAATTTTGAAGGTTAACTCGGCTGCAACTTTCGAACAGCCCTAACTTGTGCCCCGGAACCCATAATTGAGCATATTTTATATGCTTTTGGGGTAGAAGAAGCTACTTTATTCAAGTGCCAGCCAAATTAAACGGCAGAAACCGGTAAAAATAGAAAACGGAACCTACAGGTTGAATTTTGAAGGTTAATTCAGCTGCAAACTTCAAACAGCCATAACTTTTGCCCCGGAACCCAGAATTGAGCATATTTTATATGCTTTGGGGAGAGAAGAAGCGACTTTATTCACCTGCCAGCCGAAATAAACGGGGGAAATCGGTAAAAATATAAATCGGAACCTACAGGTTGAATTTTGAAGGTTAACTCGGCTGCAACTTTCAAACAGCCCTAACTTGTGCCCCGGAACCCAGAATTGAGCATATTTTATATGCTTTTGGGGTAGAAGAAGCTACTTTATTCAAGTGCCAGCCGAATTAAACGGCAGAAACCAGTAAAAACAGAAAACGGAACCTACAGGTTGAATTTTGAAGGTTAACTCGGCTGCAACTTTCGAACAGCCCTAACTTGTGCCCCGGAACCCATAATTGAGCATATTTTATATGCTTTTGGGGTAGAAGAAGCTACTTTATTCAAGTGCCAGCCGAATTAAACGGCAGAAACCGGTAAAAACAGAAAACGGAACCTACAGGTTGAATTTTGAAGGATAATTCAGCTGCAAACTTCAAACAGCCATAACTTTTGCCCCAGAACCCAGAATTGAGCATATTTTATATGGTTTTGGGAGAGAAGAGGCTAGTTTATTCAACTGCCAGCCGAATTAAACGAGGGAAATCGGTAAAAATAGAAAACGGAACCTACTGGTTGAATTTTGAAGGTTAATTCGGATGCAAACTTCAAACAGCCGTAACTTTTTTCCCGGAAACTAGAATTGAGCATATTTTTTATAGTTTTGGGAGAGAAGAAGCGACTTTATTCACCT
This sequence comes from Lotus japonicus, assembly GCF_012489685.1. NCBI lineage: Eukaryota > Viridiplantae > Streptophyta > Magnoliopsida > Fabales > Fabaceae > Lotus > Lotus japonicus. The sequence goes on from NC_080046.1 coordinate 12,145,569, forward strand.
GCCAGCCGAATTAAGCAGGAGAAACCGGTAAAAATATAAATCGGAACCTACAGGTTGAATTTTGAAGGTTAATTCGGCTGCAAACTTCAAACAGCCATAACTTTTGCCCCGGAACCCAAAATTGAGCATATTTTATATGGTTTTGGGAGAGAAGAAGCTAGTTTATTCAACTGCCAGCCGAATTAAACGCCAGAAACCGGTAAAAACAGAAAACGGAACCTACTGGTTGAATTTTGAAGGTTAATTCGGCTGCAAACTTCAAACAGCCATAACTTTTGCCCCGGAACCCAGAACTGAGCATATTTTATATAGTTTTGGGAGAGAAGAGGCTAGTTTATTCAACTGCCAGCCGAATTAAACGGGGGAAATCGGTAAAAATAGAAAACGGAACCTACTGGTTGAATTTTTAAGGTTAATACGGCTGCAAACTTCAAACAGCCGTAACTTTTTCCCCGGAAACTAGAATTGAGCATATTTTATATAGTTTTGGGAGAGAAGAAGCGACTTTATTCTCCTGCCAGCTGAATTAAACAGGGGAAACCGGTAAAAATATAAATCAGAACCTACAGGTTGAATTTTGAAGGTTAACTCGGCTGCAACTTTCAAACAGCCCTAACTTTTGGCCCGGAACCCAGAATTGAGCATATTTTATATGCTTTTGGTGTAGAAGAAGCTACTTTATTCAAGTGTCAGCCGAAATAAACGGGGGAAACCGGTAAAAATAGAAATCGGAACCTACAGGTTGAATTTTGAAGGTTAACTCGGCTGCAACTTTCGAACAGCCCTAACTTGTGCCCCGGAACCCATAATTGAGCATATTTTATATGCTTTTGGGGTAGAAGAAGCTACTTTATTCAAGTGCCAGCCGAATTAAACGGCAGAAACCGGTAAAAACAGAAAACGGAACCTACAGGTTGAATTTTGAAGGATAATTCAGCTGCAAACTTCAAACAGCCATAACTTTTGCCCCAGAACCCAGAATTGAGCATATTTTATATGGTTTTGGGAGAGAAGAGGCTAGTTTATTCAACTGCCAGCCGAATTAAACGAGGGAAATCGGTAAAAATAGAAAACGGAACCTACTTGTTGAATTTTGAAGGTTAATTCGGATGCAAACTTCAAACAGCCGTAACTTTTTTCCCGGAAACTAGAATTGAGCATATTTTTTATAGTTTTGGGAGAGAAGAAGCGACTTTATTCACCTGCCAGCCGAATTAAGCAGGAGAAACCGGTAAAAATATAAATCGGAACCTACAGGTTGAATTTTGAAGGTTAATTCGGCTGCAAACTTCAAACAGCCATAACTTTTGCCCCGGAACCCAAAATTGAGCATATTTTATATGGTTTTGGGAGAGAAGAAGCTAGTTTATTCAACTGCCAGCCGAATTAAACGCCAGAAACCGGTAAAAACAGAAAACGGAACCTACTGGTTGAATTTTGAAGGTTAATTCGGCTGCAAACTTCAAACAGCCATAACTTTTGCCCCGGAACCCAGAACTGAGCATATTTTATATAGTTTTGGGAGAGAAGAGGCTAGTTTATTCAACTGCCAGCCGAATTAAACGGGGGAAATCGGTAAAAATAGAAAACGGAACCTACTGGTTGAATTTTTAAGGTTAATACGGCTGCAAACTTCAAACAGCCGTAACTTTTTCCCCGGAAACTAGAATTGAGCATATTTTATATAGTTTTGGGAGAGAAGAAGCGACTTTATTCTCCTGCCAGCTGAATTAAACAGGGGAAACCGGTAAAAATATAAATCAGAACCTACAGGTTGAATTTTGAAGGTTAACTCGGCTGCAACTTTCAAACAGCCCTAACTTTTGGCCCGGAACCCAGAATTGAGCATATTTTATATGCTTTTGGTGTAGAAGAAGCTACTTTATTCAAGTGTCAGCCGAAATAAACGGGGGAAACCGGTAAAAATAGAAATCGGAACCTACAGGTTGAATTTTGAAGGTTAACTCGGCTGCAACTTTCGAACAGCCCTAACTTGTGCCCCGGAACCCATAATTGAGCATATTTTATATGCTTTTGGGGTAGAAGAAGCTACTTTATTCAAGTGCCAGCCAAATTAAACGGCAGAAACCGGTAAAAACAGAAAACGGAACCTACAGGTTGAATTTTGAAGGTTAATTCAGCTGCAAACTTCAAACAGCCATAACTTTTGCCCCGGAACCCAAAATTGAGCATATTTTATATGGTTTTGGGAGAGAAGAAGCTAGTTTATTCAACTGCCAGCCGAATTAAACGGCAGAAACCGGTAAAAACAGAAAACGGAACCTACTGGTTGAATTTTGAAGGTTAATTCGGCTGCAAACTTCAAACAGCCATAACTTTTGCCCCGGAACCCAGAACTGAGCATATTTTATATAGTTTTGGGAGAGAAGAGGCTAGTTTATTCAACTGCCAGCCGAATTAAACGGGGGAAATCGGTAAAAATAGAAAACGGAACCTACTGGTTGAGTTTTGAAGGTTAACTCGGCTGCAACTTTCAAACAGCCCTAACTTTTGCCCCGGAACCCATAATTGAGCATATTTTATATGCTTTTGGGGTAGAAGAATCTACTTTATTCAAGTGCCAGCCAAATTAAACGGCAGAAACCGGTAAAAACAGAAAACGGAACCTACAGGTTGAATTTTAAAGGTTAATTCAGCTGCAAACTTCAAACAGCCATAACTTTTGCCCCGGTACCCAGAATTGAGCATATTTTATATGCTTTTGGGAGAGAAGAAGCGACTTTATTCACCTGCCAGCCGAACTAAACGGGGGAAATCGGTAAAAATATAAATCGGAACCTACAGGTTGAATTTTGAAGGTTAACTCGGCTGCAACTTTCAAACAGCCCTAACTTGTGCCCCGGAACCCTGAATTGAGCATATTTTATATGCTTTTGGGGTAGAAGAAGCTACTTTATTCAAGTGCCAGCTGAATTAAACGGCAGAAACAAGTAAAAACAGAAAACGGAACCTACAGGTTGAATTTTGAAGGTTAACTCGGCTGCAACTTTCGAACAGCCCTAACTTGTGCCCCGGAACCCATAATTGAGCATATTTTATATGCTTTTGGGGTAGAAGAAGCTACTTTATTCAAGTGCCAGCCGAATTAAACGGCAGAAACCGGTAAAAACAGAAAACGGAACCTACAGGTTGAATTTTGAAGGTTAATTCAGCTGCAAACTTCAAACAGCCATAACTTTTGCCCCAGAACCCAGAATTGAGCATATTTTATATGGTTTTGGGAGAGAAGAGGCTAGTTTATTCAACTGCCAGCCGAATTAAACGAGGGAAATCGGTAAAAATAGAAAACGGAACCTACTGGTTGAATTTTGAAGGTTAATTCGGATGCAAACTTCAAACAGCCGTAACTTTTTCCCCGGAAACTAGAATTGAGCATATTTTATATAGTTTTGGGAGAGAAGAAGCGACTTTATTCACCTGCCAGCCGAATTAAGCAGGAGAAACCGGTAAAAATATAAATCGGAACCTACAGGTTGAATTTTGAAGGTTAATTCGGCTGCAAACTTCAAACAGCCATAACTTTTGCCCCGGAACCCAAAATTGAGCATATTTTATATGGTTTTGGGAGAAAAGAAGCTAGTTTATTCAACTGCCAGCCGAATTAAACGGCAGAAACCGGTTAAAACAGAAAACGGAACCTACTGGTTGAATTTTGAAGGTTAATTCGGCTGCAAACTTCAAACAGCCATAACTTTTGCCCCGGAACCCAAAATTGAGCATATTTTATATGGTTTTGGGAGAGAAGAAGCTAGTTTATTCAACTGCCAGCCGAATTAAACGGCAGAAACCGGTAAAAACAGAAAACGGAACCTACTGGTTGAATTTTGAAGGTTAATTCGGCTGCAAACTTCAAACAGCCATAACTTTTGCCCCGGAACCCAGAACTGAGCATATTTTATATAGTTTTGGGAGAGAAGAGGATAGTTTATTCAACTGCCAGCCGAATTAAACGGGGGAAATCGGTAAAAATAGAAAACGGAACCTACTGGTTGAATTTTGAAGGTTAACTCGGCTGCAACTTTCAAACAGCCCTAACTTTTGCCCCGGAACCCAGAATTGAGCATATTTTATATGCTTTTGGTGTAGAAGAAGCTACTTTATTCAAGTGCCAGCCGAAATAAACGGGGGAAACCGGTAAGAACAGAAAGCGGAACCTACAGGTTAAATTTTGAAGGTTAATTCAGCTGCAAACTTCAAACAGCCATAACTTTTGCCCCGGAACCCAGAATTGAGCATATTTTATATGCTTTTGTGAGAGAAGAAGCGACTTTATTCACCTGCCCGCCGAATTAAACGGGGGAAATCGGTTAAAATATAAATCGGAACCTACAGGTTGAATTTTGAAGGTTAACTCGGCTGCAACTTTCAAACAGCCCTAACTTTTGCCCCAGAACCCAGAATTGAGCATATTTTATATGCTTTTGGGGTAGAAGAAGCTACTTTATTCAAGTGCCAGGCGAATTAAACGGCGTAAACCGGTAAAAACAGAAAACGGAACCTACAGGTTGAATTTTGAAGGTTAATTCAGCTACAAACTTCAAACAGCCATAACTTTTGCCCCGGAACCCAGAATTGAGCATATTTTATATGGTTTTGGGAGAGAAGAGGCTAGTTTATTCAACTGCCAGCCGAATTAAACGGGGGAAATCGGTAAAAATAGAAAACGGAACCTACAGGTTGAATTTTGAAGGTTAACTCGGCTGCAACTTTCAAACAGCCATAACTTTTGCCCCTGAACCCAGAATTGAGCATATTTTATATGCTTTCGGGGTAGAAGAAGCGACTTTATTCAAGTGCCAGCCGAATTAAACGGGTGAAATCGGTTAAAATAGAAATCGGAACCTACAGGTTGAATTTTGAAGGTTAACTCGGCTGCAACTTTCAAACAGCCCTAACTTTTGCCCCGGAACCCAGAATTGAGCATATTTTATATGCTTTTGGTGTAGAAGAAGCTACTTTATTCAAGTGTCAGCCGAAATAAACGGGGGAAACCGGTAAAAATAGAAATCGGAACCTACAGGTTGAATTTTGAAGGCTAACTCGGCTGCAACTTTCAAACAGCCCTAACTTTTGCCCCGAAACCCAGAATTGAGCATATTTTATATGCTTTTGGGGTAGAAGAAGCTAATTTATTCAAGTGCCAGGCGAATTAAACGGCGAAAACCGGTAAAAACAGAAAACGGAACCTATAGGTTGAATTTTGAAGGTTAACTCGGCTGCAACTTTCAAACAGCCATAACTTTTGCCCCTGAACCCAGAATTGAGCATATTTTATATGCTTTTGGGGTAAAAGAAGCTACTTTATTCAAGTGCCAGCCGAATTAAACGGGGGAAACCGGTAAAAATAGAAAACGGAACCTACAGGTTGAATTTTGAAGGTTAATTCAGCTGCAAACTTCAAACAGCCATAACTTTTGCCCCGGAACCCAGAATTGAGCATATTTTATATGGTTTTGGGAGAGAAGAGGCTAGTTTATTCAACTGCCAGCCGAATTAAACGAGGGAAATCGGTAAAAATAGAAAACGGAACCTACTGGTTGAATTTTGAAGGTTAATTCGGCTGCAAACTTCAAACAGCCGTAACTTTTTCCCCGGAAACCAGAATTCGGATTATTTTATATGTTTTTGGGGTAGAAGAAGCTACTTTATTCAAGTGCCAGCCGAATTAAACGGGGGAAATCGGTAAAACTATAAATCGGAACCTACAGGTTGAATTTTGAAGGTTAACTCGGCTGCAACTTTCAAACAGCCATAACTTTTGCCCCTGAACCCAGAATTGAGCATATTTTATATGCTTTTGGGGTAGAAGAAGCGACTTTATTCAAGTGCCAGCCGAATTAAACGGGTGAAATCGGTTAAAATAGAAATCGGAACCTACAGGTTGAATTTTGAAGGTTAACTCGGCTGCAACTTTCAAACAGCCCTAACTTTTGCCCCGGAACCCAGAATTGAGCATATTTTATATGCTTTTGGTGTAGAAGAAGCTACTTTATTCAAGTGTCAGCCGAAATAAACGGGGGAAACCGGTAAAAATAGAAATCGGAACCTACAGGTTGAATTTTGAAGGCTAACTCGGCTGCAACTTTCAAACAGCCCTAACTTTTGCCCTGGAACCCAGAATTGAGCATATTTTATATGCTTTTGGAGTAGAAGAAGCTAATTTATTCAAGTGCCAGGCGAATTAAACGGCGAAAACCGGTAAAAACAGAAAACGGAACCTAAAGGTTGAATTTTGAAGGTTAATTCAGCTGCAAACTTCAAACAGCCATAACTTTTGCCCCGGAACCCAGAATTGAGCATATTTTATATGGTTTTGATAGAGAAGAGGCTAGTTTATTCAACTACCAGCCGAATTAAACGGGGGAAATCGGTAAAAATAGAAAACGGAACCTACTGGTTGAATTTTGAAGGTTAATTCGGCTGCAAACTTCAAACAGCCGTAACTTTTTCCCCGGAAACCAGAATTCGGATTATTTTATATGCTTTTGGGGTAGAAGAAGCTACTTTATTCAAGTGCCAGCCGAATTAAACGGGGGAAATCGGTAAAACTATAAATCGGAACCTACAGGTTGAATTTTGAAGGTTAACTCGGCTGCAACTTTCAAACAGCCATAACTTTTGCCCCTGAACCCAGAATTGAGCATATTTTATATGCTTTTGGGGTAGAAGAAGCGACTTTATTCAAGTGCCAGCCGAATTAAACGGGTGAAATCGGTTAAAATAGAAATCGGAACCTACAGGTTGAATTTTGAAGGTTAACTCGGCTGCAACTTTCAAACAGCCCTAACTTTTGCCCCGGAACCCAGAATTGAGCATATTTTATATGCTTTTGGTGTAGAAGAAGCTACTTTATTCAAGTGTCAGCCGAAATAAACGGGGGAAACCGGTAAAAATAGAAATCGGAACCTACAGGTTGAATTTTGAAGGCTAACTCGGCTGCAACTTTCAAACAGCCCTAACTTTTGCCCTGGAACCCAGAATTGAGCATATTTTATATGCTTTTGGAGTAGAAGAAGCTAATTTATTCAAGTGCCAGGCGAATTAAACGGCGAAAACCGGTAAAAACAGAAAACGGAACCTAAAGGTTGAATTTTGAAGGTTAATTCAGCTGCAAACTTCAAACAGCCATAACTTTTGCCCCGGAACCCAGAATTGAGCATATTTTATATGGTTTTGATAGAGAAGAGGCTAGTTTATTCAACTACCAGCCGAATTAAACGGGGGAAATCGGTAAAAATAGAAAACGGAACCTACTGGTTGAATTTTGAAGGTTAATTCGGCTGCAAACTTTAAACAGCCGTAACTTTTTCCACGGAAACTAGAATTGAGCATATTTTATATAGTTTTGGGAGAGAAGAAGCGACTTTATTCACCTGCCAGCCGAATTAAACAGGGGAAACCGGTAAAAATATAAATCGGAACCTACAGGTTTAATTTTGAAGGTTAATTCGGCTGCAAACTTCAAACAGCCATAACTTTTGCCCTGGAACCCAGAATTGAGCATATTTTATATGCATTTGGGAGAGAAGAAGCGACTTTATTCACCTGCCAGCCGAATTAAAGGGGGAAATCGGTAAATATAAAAATCGGAACCTACAGGTTGAATTTTGAAGGTTAACTCGGCTGCAACTTTCAAACAGCCCTAACTTTTTCCCCGGAACCCAGAATTGAGCATATTTTATATGCTTTTGGTAGAGAAGAAGCGACTTTATTCACCTGCCAGCCGAATTAAACGGGGGAAATCGGTAAAAATATAAATCAGAACCTACAGGTTGAATTTTGAAGGTTAACTCGGCTGCAACTTTCAAACAGCTCTAACTTTTGCCCCGGAACCCAGAATTGAGCATATTTTATATGCTTTTGGTGTAGAGGAAGCTACTTTATTCAAGTGCTAGCCGAAATAAACGGGGGAAACCGGTAAATACAGAAAACGGAACCTACAGGTTGAATTTTGAAGGTTATCTCGTTGCAACTTTCAAACAGCCCTAACTTTTGCCCCGGAACCCAGAATTGAGCATATTTTATATGCTTTTGGGGTAGAAGAAGCTACTTTATTCAAGTGCCAGCCGAATTAAACGGGGTAAATCGGTAAAAATAGAAATCGGAACCTACAGGTTGAATTTTGAATGTTAATTCGGCTGCAAACTTCAAACAGCCGTAACTTTTTCCCTGGAAACTAGAATTGAGCATATTTTATATAGTTTTGGGAGAGAAGAAGCGACTTTATTCACCTGCCAGCCGAATTAAACAGGGGAAACCGGTAAAAATATAAATCGGAACCTACAGGTTTAATTTTGAAGGTTAATTCGGCTGCAACTTTCAAACAGCCCTAACTTTTGCCTCGGAACCCAGAATTGAGCATATTTTATATGGTTTTGGGAGAGAAGAAGATACTTTATTCAAGTGCCAGCCGAATTAAACGGGTGAAATCGGTAAAAATAGAAATCGGAACCTACAGGTTGAATTTTGAAGGTTAACTCGGCTGCAACTTTCAAACAGCCCTAACTTTTGCCCCGGAGCCCAGAATTGAGCATATTTTATATGCTTTTGGTGTAGAAGAAGCGACTTTATTCACCTGCCAGCCGAATTAAACGGGGGAAATCGGTAAAAATATAAATCGGAACCTACAGGCTGAATTTTGAAGGTTAACTCGGCTGCAACTTTCAAACAGCCCTAACTTTTGCCTCGGAACCCAGAAATGAGCATACTTTATATGCTTTTGGGGTAGAAGAAGCTACTTTATTCAAGTGCCAGCCGAATTAAACGGGGTAAATCGGTAAAAGTAGAAATCGGAACCTACAGGTTGAATTTTGAAGGTAAACTCGGCTGCAACTTTCAAACAACCCTAACTTTTGCCCCAGAACCCAGAATTGAGAATATTTTATATGCTTTTGGTGTAGAAGAAGCTACTTATTCATGTGCCAGCCGAATTAAACGGGGGAAATCGGTAAAAATAGAAATCGGAACCTACAGGTTGAATTTTGAAGGTTAACTCGGCTGCAACTTTCAAACAGCCCTAACTTTTGCCCCGGAACCCAGAATTGAGCATATTTTATATGCTTTTGGGGTAGAAGAAGCTACTTTATTCAAGTGCCAGCCGAATTAAACGGCGAAAACCGGTAAAAACAGAAAACGGAACCTACAGGTTGAATTTTGAAGGTTAATTCAGCTGCAAACTTCAAACAGCCATAACTTTTGCCCCGGAACCCAGAATTGAGCATATTTTATATGGTTTTGGGAGAGAAGAGGCTAGTTTATTCAACTACCAGCCGAATTAAACGGGGGAAATCGGTAAAAATAGAAAACGGAACCTACTGGTTGAATTTTGAAGGTTAATTCGGCTGCAAACTTTAAACAGCCGTAACTTTTTCCCCGGAAACTAGAATTGAGCATATTTTATATAGTTTTGGGAGAGAAGAAGCGACTTTATTCACCTGCCAGCCGAATTAAACAGGGGAAACCGGTAAAAATATAAATCGGAACCTACAGGTTTAATTTTGAAGGTTAATTCGGCTGCAAACTTCAAACAGCCATAACTTTTGCCCCGGAACCCAGAATTGAGCATATTTTATATGCATTTGGGAGAGAAGAAGCGACTCTATTCACCTGCCAGCCGAATTAAAGGGGGAAATCGGTAAAAATAAAAATCGGAACCTACAGGTTGAATTTTGAAGGTTAACTCGGCTGCAACTTTCAAACAGCCCTAACGTTTGCCCCGGAACCTAGAATTGAGCATATTTTATATGCTTTTGGTGTAGAAGAATCTACTTTATTCAAGTGTCAGCCGAAATAAATGGGGGAAACCGGTAAAAATAGAAATCGGAACCTACAGGTTGAATTTTGAAGGCTAACTCGGCTGCAACTTTCAAACAGCCCTAACTTTTGCCCCGGAACCCAGAATTGAGCATATTTTATATGCTTTTGGGAGAGAAGAAGCTACTTTATTCATCTGCCAGCCGATATAAACGGGGGAAATCGGTAAAAATAGAATACGGAACCTACTGGTTGAATTTTAATGGTTAATTCGGCTGCAAACTTCAAACAGCCATAACTTTTGCCCCGGAACCCAGAATTGAGCATATTTTATATGGTTTTGGGAGAGAAGAGGCTAGTTTATTCAAGTGCCAGCGGAAATAAACGGGGGAAACCGGTAAAAATAGAAAACGGAACCTACAGGTTGAATTTTGAAGGTTAATTCAGCTGCAAACTTCAAACAGCCATAACTTTTGCCCCGGAACCCAGAATTGAGCATATTTTATATGGTTTTGGGAGAGAAGAGGCTAGTTTATTCAACTGCCAGCCGAATTAAACGGGGGAAATCGGTAAAAATAGAAAACGGAACCTACTGGTTGAATTTTGAAGGTTAATTCGGCTGCAAAATTCAAACAGCCGTAACTTTTTCCCCGGAAACTAGAATTGAGCATATTTTATATAGTTTTGGGAGAGAAGAAGCGACTTTATCCACCTGCCAGCCAAATTAAACAGGGGAAACCGGTAAAAATATAAATCGGAACCTACATGTTTAATTTTGAAGGTTAATTCGGCTGCAAACTTCAAACAGCCATAACTTTTGCCCCGGAACCCAGAATTGAGCATATTTTATATGCTTTTGGGAGAGAAGAAGCGACTTTATTCACCTGCCAGCCGAATTAAACGGGGGAAATCGGTAAAAATATAAATCGGAACCTACAGGCTGAATTTTGAAGGTTAACTCGGCTGCAACTTTCAAACAGCCCTAACTTTTGCCCCGGAACCCAGAATTGAGCATATTTTACATGCTTTTGGGGTAGAAGAAGCTACTTTATTCAAGTGTCAGCCGAATTAAACGGCAGAAACCGGTAAATACAGAAAACGGAACCTAGAGGTTGAATTTTGAAGGTTAACTCGGCTGCAACTTTCAAACAGTCCTAACTTGTGCCCCGGAACCCAGAATTGAGCATATTTTAGATGCTTTTGGGGTAGAAGAAGCGACTTTATTCACCTGCCAGCCGAATTAAACAGGGGAAACCGGTAAAAATATAAATCGGAACCTACAGGTTTAATTTTGAAGGTTAATTCGGCTGCAAACTTCAAACAGCCATAACTTTTGCCCCGGAACCCAGAATTGAGCATATTTTATATGCTTTTGTGAGAGAAGAAGCGACTTTATTCACCTGCTAGCCGAGTTAAACGGGGGAAATCTTTAAAAATAAAAATCGGAACCTACAGGTTGAATTTTGAAGGATAACTCGGCTGCAACTTTCAAACAGCCCTAACTTTTGCCCCGGAACCCAGAATTGAGCATATTTTACATGCTTTTGGGGTAGAAGAAGCTACTTTATTCAAGTGTCAGCCGAATTAAACGGCAGAAACTGGTAAATACAGAAAACGGAACCTACAGGTTGAATTTTGAAGGTTAACTCGGCTGCAACTTTCAAACAGTCCTAACTTGTGCCCCGGAACCCAGAATTGAGCATATTTTAGATGCTTTTGGGGTAGAAGAAGCTACTTTATTCAAGTGCCAGCCGAATTAAACGGCAGAAACCGGTAAAAACAGAAAACGGAACCTACAGGTTGAATTTTGAAGGTTAATTCAGCTGCAAACTTCAAACAGCCATAACTTTTGCCCCGGAACCCAGAATTGAGCATATTTTATATTGTTTTGGGAGAGAAGAGGCTAGTTTATACAATTGCCAGCCGAATTAAACGGGGGAAATCGGTAAAAATAGAAAACGGAACCTACTGGTTGAATTTTGAAGGTTAATTCGGCTGCAAACTTCAAACAGCCGTAACTTTTTCCCCAGAAACTAGAATTGAGCATATTTTTTATAGTTTTGGGAGAGAAGAAGCGACTTTATTCACCTGCCAGCCGACTTAAACGGGGGAAATCAGTTAAAATATAAGTCGGAACCTACAGGTTGAATTTTGAAGGTTAACTCGGCTGCAACTTTCAAACAGCCCAAACTTTTGCCCCGGAACCCAGAATTGAGAATATTTTATATGCTTTTGGGGTAGAAGAAGCTACTTTACTCAAGTGCCAGCCGAATTAAACGGGGGAAATCGGTAAAAATATAAATCGGAACCTACAGGTTGAATTTTGAAGGTTAACTCGGTTGCAACTTTCAAACAGCCCGAACTTTTGCCCCGGAACCTAGAATTGAGCATATTTTATATGCTTTTGGGGTAGAAGAAGCTACTTTATTCAAGTGCCAGCCGAATTAAACGGGGGAAATCGGTAAAAATATAAATCGGAACCTACAGGTTGAATTTTGAAGGTTAACTCGGTTGCAACTTTCAAACAGCCCGAACTTTTGCCCCGGAACCTAGAATTGAGCATATTTTATATGCTTTTGGGGTAGAAGAAGCTACTTTATTCAAGTGCCAGCCGAATTAAACGGCGGAAACCGGTAAAAACAGAAAAAGGAACCTACAGGTTGAATTTTGAAGGTTAACTCGGCTGCAACTTTCAAACAGCCCTAACTTTTGCCCCGGAACCCAGAATTGAGCATATTTTATATGCTTTTGGTGTAGAAGAAGCTACTTTATTCAAGTGCCAGCGGAAATAAACGGGGGAAACCGGTAAAAACAGAAAACGGAACCTACAGGTTGAATTTTGAAGGTTAATTTAGCTGCAAACTTCAAACAGCCATAACTTTTGCCCCGGAACCCAGAACTGAGCATATTTTATATGCTTTTGTGAGAGAAGAAGCGACTTTATTCACCTGCCAGCCGAGTTAAACGGGGGAAATCTTTAAAAATATAAATCGGAACCTACAGGTTGAATTTTGAAGGATAACTCGGCTGCAACTTTCAAACAGCCCTAACTTTTGCCCCGGAACCCAGAATTGAGCATATTTTACATGCTTTTGGGGTAGAAGAAGCTACTTTATTCAAGTGCCAGCCGAATTAAACGGCAGAAACCGGTAAATACAGAAAACGGAACCTACAGGTTAAATTTTGAAGGTTAATTCAGCTGCAAACTTCAAACAGCCATAACTTTTGCCCCGGAACCCAGAATTGAGCATATTTTATATTGTTTTGGGAGAGAAGAGGCTAGTTTATTCAATTGCCAGCCGAATTAAACGGGGGAAATCGGTAAAAATAGAAAACGGAACCTACTGGTTGAATTTTGAAGGTTAATTCGGCTGCAAACTTCAAACAGCCGTAACTTTTTCCCCAGAAACTAGAATTGAGCATATTTTTTATAGTTTTGGGAGAGAAGAAGCGACTTTATTCACCTGCCAGCCGAATTAAACGGGGGAAATCAGTAAAAATATAAGTCGGAACCTACAGGTTGAATTTTGAAGGTTAACTCGGCTGCAACTTTCAAACAGCCCAAACTTTTGCCCCGGAACCCAGAATTGAGAATATTTTATATGCTTTTGGGGTAGAAGAAGCTACTTTATTCAAGTGCCAGCCGAATTAAACGGGGGAAATCGGTAAAAATATAAATCGGAACCTACAGGTTGAATTTTGAAGGTTAACTCGGTTGCAACTTTCAAACAGCCCGAACTTTTGCCCCGGAACCTAGAATTGAGCATATTTTATATGCTTTTGGGATAGAAGAAGCTACTTTATTCAAGTGCCAGCCGAATTAAACGGCGGAAACCGGTAAAAACAGAAAAAGGAACATACAGGTTGAATTTTGAAGGTTAATTCGGCTGCAAACTTCAAACTGCCGTAACTTTTTCCCCGAAAACTAGAATTGAGCATATTTTATATAGTTTTAGGAGAGAAGAAGGGACTTTATTCACCTGCCAGCCGAATTAAACAGGGGAAACCGGTAAAAATATATATCGGAACCTACAGGTTTAATTTTGAAGGTTTATTCGGCTGCAAACTTCAAACAGCCATAACTTTTGCCCCGGAAGCCAGAATTGAACATATTTTATATGCTTTTGGGAGAGAAGAAGCGACTTTATTCACCTACCAGCCGAATTAAACCGGGGAAATCGGTAAAAATATACTCCCTCCGGTCCTATTTATAAGCAACAAAAAAAAAATTCACATAGTTTAAGAAATGTAGTTAAACTAGATAAAATGCATTAAATTTGTCTTAAATCAAAATAAACTTCCAAAATTACCCTTTGTTATTAGTGTTGGAAAGTGGGAAAGAGAGAGAATAATTAATGAGACACATTTTACAAGTTAGAATTAATAAGGGCATCATTGGAAAAAATTAATTAATATAGCTCAAACTTTCATTTGGTTCTTATAAAAAGGACCAAGGTTTTTCTTCTCTTTCATGCTTATAAATAGGACCGGAGGGAGTACATCGGAACCTACAGGGTTAATTTTGAAGGTTAACTCGGCTGCAACTTTCAAACAGCCCTAACTTTTGCCCCGGAACCTAGAATTGAGCATATTTTATATGCTTTTGGGGTAGAAGAAGCTACTTTATTCAAGTGCCAGCCGAATTAAACGGGGGAAATCGGTAAAAATAGAAATCGGAACCTACAGGTTGAATTTTGAAGGTTTACTCGGCTGCAACTTTCAAACAGCCCTAACTTTTGCCCTGGAACCCTGAACTGAGCATATTTTATATGCTTTTGGGGTAGAAGAAGCTACTTTATTCAAGTGCCAGCCGAATTAAACGGGGGAAATCGGTAAAAATAGAAATCGGAACCTACAGGTTGAATTTTAAAGGTTAACTCGGCTGCAACTTTCAAACAGCCCTAACTTTTGCCCCGGAACCCAGAATTGAGCATATTTTATATGCTTTTGGGGTAGAAGAAGCTACTTTATTCAAGTGCCAGCCGAATTAAACGGCGGAAACCGGTAAAAACAGAAAAAGGAACATACAGGTTGAATTTTGAAGGTTAATTCGGCTGCAAACTTCAAACTGCCGTAACTTTTTCCCCGAAAACTAGAATTGAGCATATTTTATATAGTTTTAGGAGAGAAGAAGGGACTTTATTCACCTGCCAGCCGAATTAAACAGGGGAAACCGGTAAAAATATATATCGGAACCTACAGGTTTAATTTTTAAGGTTTATTCGGCTGCAAACTTCAAACAGCCATAACTTTTGCCCCGGAAGCCAGAATTGAGCATATTTTATATGCTTTTGGGAGAGAAGAAGCGACTTTATTCACCTGCCAGCCGAATTAAACGGGGGAAATCGGAAAAAATATACTCCCTCCGGTCCTATTTATAAGCAACAAAAAAAAAATTCACATAGTTTAAGAAATGTAGTTAAACTAGATAAAATGCATTAAATTTGTCTTAAATCAAAATAAACTTCCAAAATTACCCTTTGTTATTAGTGTTGGAAAGTGGGAAAGAGAGAGAATAATTAATGAGACACATTTTACAAGTTAGAATTAATAAGGGCATCATTGGAAAAAATTAATTAATATAGCTCAAACTTTCATTGGGTTCTTATAAAAAGGACCAAGGTTTTTCTTCTCTTTCATGCTTATAAATAGGACCGGAGGGAGTACATCGGAACCTACAGGGTTAATTTTGAAGGTTAACTCGGCTGCAACTTTCAAACAGCCCTAACTTTTGCTCCGGAACCTAGAATTGAGCATATTTTATATGCTTTTGGGGTAGAAGAAGCTACTTTATTCAAGTGCCAGCCGAATTAAACGGCGGAAACCGGTAAAAACAGAAAAAGGAACCTACAGGTTGAATTTTGAAGGTTAACTCGGCTGCAACTTTCAAACAGCCCTAACTTTTGCCCCGGAACCCAGAATTGAGAATATTTTATATGCTTTTGGGGTAGAAGAAGCTACTTTATTCAAGTGCCAGCCGAATTAAATGGGGGAAATCGGTAAAAATAGAAATCGGAACCTACAGGTGGAATTTTGAAGGTTAACTCGGCTGCAACTTTCAAACAGCCCTAACTTTTGCCCCGGAACCCAGAATTGAGCATATTTTATATGCTTTTGGTGTAGAAGAAGCTACTTTATTCAAGTGCCAGCCGAAATAAACGGGGGAAACCGGTAAAAACAGAAAACGGAACCTACAGGTTGAATTTTAGAGGTTAATTCAGCTGCAAACTTCAAACAGCCATAACTTTTGCCCCGGAACCCAGAATTGAGCATATTTTATATGCTTTTGTGAGAGAAGAAGCTAGTTGATTCAACTGCCAGCCGAATTAAACGGGGGAAATCGGTAAAAATAGAAAACGGAACCTACTGGTTGAATTTTGAAGGTTAATTCGGCTGCAAACTTCAAACAGCCGTAACTTTTTCCCCAGAAACTAGAATTGAGCATATTTTATATAGTTTTGGGAGAGAAGAAGCGACTTTATTCACCTGCCAGCCGAATTAAACGGGGGAAATCAGTAAAAATATAAGTCGGAACCTACAGGTTGAATTTTGAAGATTAACTCGGCTGTAACTTTCAAACAGCCCAAACTTTTGCCCCGGAACCCAGAATTGAGAATATTTTATATGCTTTTGGGGTAGAAGAAGCTACTTTATTCAAGTGCCAGCCGAATTAAACGGGGGAAATCGGTAAAAATATAAATCGGAACCTACAGGTTGAATTTTGAAGGTTAATTCAGCTGCAAACTTCAAACAGCCATAACTTTTGCCCCGGAACCCAGAATTGAGCATATTTTATATGGTTTTGGGAGAGAAGAGGCTAGTTTATTCAACTGCCTGCCGAATTAAACGGGGGAAATCGGTAAAAATAGAAAACGGAACCTACTGGTTGAATTTTGAAGGTTAATTCGGCAGCAAACTTCAAACAGCCGTAACTTTTTCCCCGGAAACTAGAATTGAGCACATTTTATATAGTTTTGGGAGAGAAGAAGGGACTTTATTCACCTGCCAGCCGAATTAAACAGGGGAAACCGGTAAAAATATATATCGGAACCTACAGGTTTAATTTTGAAGGTTTATTCGGCTGCAAACTTCAAACAGCCATAACTTTTGCCCCGGAAGCCAGAATTGAGCATATTTTATATGCTTTTGGGAGAGTAGAAGCGACTTTATTCACCTGCCAGCCGAATTAAACGGGGGAAATCGGTAAAAATATAAATCGGAACCTGTTTTATATGAAGTACTTCCCCATCTAGCTACTCTAGGTTGGGGGGTCGGTCCTGGGGGAGAGGTTATAGACACCTTCCCATACTTTGTTTCTGGAGTACTTCACTTAATTTCCTCTGCGGTATTAGGATTTGGCGGTATTTATCATGCACTTCTGGGACCTGAGACTCTTGAAGAATCTTTTCCATTTTTCGGTTATGTATGGAAAGATAGAAATAAAATGACTACCATTTTGGGTATTCACTTAATCTTGTTAGGTATAGGGGCTTTTCTTCTAGTATTCAAGGCTTCTTATTTTGGGGGTATATATGATACTTGGGCTCCCGGGGGAGGAGATGTAAGAAAAATTACCAATTTGACCCTTAGTCCAAGTATTATATTTGGTTATTTACTAAAATCACCTTTTGGGGGAGAGGGGTGGATTGTTAGTGTGGACGATTTGGAAGACATAATTGGGGGACATGTATGGTTGGGTTCCATTTGTATACTTGGTGGAATCTGGCATATTTTAACAAAACCCTTTGCATGGGCTCGGCGTGCACTAGTATGGTCTGGAGAAGCTTACTTGTCTTATAGTTTAGCAGCTTTATCCGTTTTTGGTTTTATTGCTTGTTGCTTTGTCTGGTTTAATAATACCGCTTATCCTAGTGAGTTTTATGGACCCACTGGACCAGAAGCTTCTCAAGCTCAAGCATTTACTTTTCTAGTTAGAGACCAGCGTCTTGGGGCTAATGTAGGATCCGCTCAAGGGCCTACCGGTTTAGGTAAATACCTAATGCGTTCTCCGACCGGAGAAGTCATTTTTGGAGGAGAAACTATGCGGTTTTGGGATCTTCGTGCTCCTTGGTTGGAACCTCTAAGGGGTCCAAATGGTTTGGACTTGAGTAGACTCAAAAAAGACATACAGCCTTGGCAAGAACGTCGTTTCGCGGAATATATGACTCACGCTCCTTTAGGTTCCTTAAATTCCGTGGGGGGTGTAGCTACGGAGATCAATGCAGTCAATTACGTTTCTCCTAGAAGTTGGTTAGCTACTTCTCACTTTGTTCTAGGATTCTTTCTATTCGTGGGTCATTTATGGCACGCTGGAAGAGCTCGCGCAGCTGCCGCGGGATTTGAAAAAGGAATTGATCGAGATTTTGAACCTGTTCTTTCCATGACTCCACTTAATTGAGACATGAGATCTAATGCTTGACGTAGTAATCATTTTGATTTGACTATATATTGGGTTGAGTGGAGCAGATCATATTGAAAAAGTATTTTCTTTTCAACTTATTTATATATCTAATTTTTTCGGGCTTGGCTAAGTGGTGATATAGCCAAGCCCGAAAAAACGAGCCAACCAAGAATCAAAAAAAAACCATTCGACAAAAAAAGGAGAGAGAGGGATTCGAACCCTCGATAATTCTTTCAAACTATACCGGTTTTCAAGACCGGGGCTATCAACCACTCAGCCATCTCTCCAAAAGCTAATTTCTATTTTATCGTTATTCCACTGAATAGAACATAACCATACGAATAGATACCCCCTTTTTACCCTATCTATAGTAAAGATATCTGGTGTGAATCTTCTATTGGTCTAGTTTTGTATCTATATATATATATATATATACATGATCCAACATGCCCGTTTGTTTTGTTTGTGAAGTAAAAAAAAAAACTACTCTCGATTCAGGCCCAAAAAAAACTACATGATCCAACATGCCCGTTTGAATTTTGAAGGTTAACTCGGCTGCAACTTTCAAACAGCCCTTACTTTTGCCCCGGAACCCAGAATTGAGCATATTTTATATGCTCTTGGGGTAGAAGAAGCTACTTTACTCAAGTGCCAGCCGAATTAAACGGGGGAAATCGGTAAAAATAGAAATCGGAACCTACAGGTTGAATTTTGAAGGTTAACTCAGCTGCAACTTTCAAACAGCCCTAACTTTTGCCCCAGAACCCAGAATTGAGAATATTTTATATGCTTTTGGGGTAGAAGAAGCTACTTTATTCATGTGCCAGCCGAATTAAACGGGGGAAATCGGTAAAAATAGAAATCGGAACCTACAGGTTGAATTTTGAAGGTTAACTCGGCTGCAACTTTCAAACAACCCTAACTTTTGCCCCGGAACCCAAAATTGAGCATATTTTATATGCTTTTGGGGTAGAAGAAGCTACTTTATTCAAGTGCCAGCCGAATTAAACGGGGGAAATCGGTAAAAACAGAAAAAGGAACCTACAGGTTGAATTTTGAAGGTTAACTCGGCTGCAACTTTCAAACAGCCCTAACTTTGGCCCCGGAACCCAGAATTGAGCAAATTTTATATGCTTTTGGTGTAGAAGAAGCTACTTTATTCAAGTGCCAGCCGAAATAAACGGGGGAAACCGGTAAAAACAGAAAACGGAACCTACAGGTTGAATTTTGAAGGTTAATTCAGCTGCAAAATTCAAACAGCCATAACTTTTTCCACGGAACCCAGAATTGAGCATATTTTATATGCTTTTGTGAGAGAAGAAGCGACTTTATTCACCTGCCAGCCGAATTAAACGGGGGAAATCGGTAAAAATATAAATCGGAACCTACAGGTTGAATTTTGAAGGATAACTCGGCTGTAACTTTCAAACAGCCCTAACTTTTGCCCCGGAACCCAGAATTGAGCATATTTTTTATGCTTTTGGGGTAGAAGAAGCTACTTTATTCATGTGCCAGCCGAATTAAACGGGGGTAATCGGTAAAAATAGAAATTGGAACCTACAGGTTGAATTTTAAAGGTTAACTCGGCTGCAACTTTCAAACAGCCCTAACTTTTGCCCCGGAACCTAGAATTGAGCATATTTTATATGCTTTTGGGGTAGAAGAAGCTACTTTATTCATGTGCCAGCCGAATTAAACGGGGGAAATCGGTAAAAATATAAATCGGAACCTACAGGTTGAATTTTGAAGGTTAACTCGGCTGCAACTTTCAAACAGCCATAACTTTTGCCCCGGAACCCAGAATTGAGCCTATTTTATATGTTTTTGGGAGAGAAGAGGCTAGTTTATTCAACTGCCAGCCGAATTAAACGGGGAAAATCGGTAAAAATAGAAAACGGAACCTACTGGTTGAAATTTGAAGGTTAATTCGGCTGCAAACTTCAAACAGCCGTAACTTTTTCCCCGGAAACTAGAATTGAGCATATTTTATATATTGTTTTGGGAGAGAAGAAGGGACTTTATTCACCTGCCAGCCGAATTAAACAACGGAAACCGGTAAAAATATATATCGGAACCTACAGGTTTAATTTTGAAGGTTTATTCGGCTGCAAACTTCAAACAGCCATAACTTTTGCCCCGGAAGCCAGAATTGAGCATATTTTATATGCTTTTGGGAGAGAAGATGCGACTTTATTCACCTGCCAACCGAATTAAACGGGGGAAATCGGTAAAAATATAAATCGGAACCTACAGGTTGAATTTTGAAGGTTAACTCGGCTGCAACTTTCAAACAGCTCTAACTTTTGCCCCGGATCCCAGAATTGAGAATATTTTATATGCTTTTGGGGTAGAAGAAGCTACTTTATTCAAGTGCCAGCCGAATTAAACGGTGGAAATCGGTAAAAACAAAAAAAGGAACCTACAGGTTGAATTTTGAAGGTTAACTCGGCTGCAACTTTCATACAACCCTAACTTTTGCCCCGGAACCCAGAATTGAGAATATTTTATATGCTTTTGGGGTAGAAGAAGCTACTTTATTCAAGTGCCATCCGAATTAAACGGGGGAAATCGGTAAAAATAGAAATCGGATCCTACAGGTTGATTTTTGAAGGTTAACTCGGCTGCAACTTTCAAACAGCCCTAACTTTGGCCCCGGAACCCAGAATTGAGCATATTTTATATGCTTTTGGGGTAGAAGAAGCTACTTTATTCATGTGCCAGCCGAATTAAACGGGGGAAATCGGTAAAAATAGAAATCGGAACCTACAGGTTGAATTTTGAAGGTTAACTCGGCCGCAACTTTCAAACAGCCCTAACTTTTGCCCCGGGAATTGAGCATATTTTATATGCTTTTGGGGAAGAAGAAGCTACTTTACTCAAGTGCCAGCCGAATTAAACGGGGGAAATCGGTAAAAATAGAAATCGGAACCTACAGGTTGAATTTTGTAGGTTAACTCGGCTGCAACTTTCAAACAGCCCTAACTTTAGCCCCGGAACCCAGAATTGAGAATATTTTATATGCTTTTGGGGTAGAAGAAGCTACTTTATTCATGTGCCATCCGAATTAAACGGGGGAAATCGGTAAAAATAGAAATCGGAACCTACAGGTTGAATTTTGATGGTTAACTCGGCTGCAACTTTCAAACAACCCTAACTTTTGCCCCGGAACCCAGAATTGAGAATATTTTATATGCTTTTGGGGTAGAAGAAGCTACTTTATTCAAGTGCCATCCGAACTAAACGGGGGAAATTGGTAAAAATAGAAATCGGAACCTACAGGTTGATATTTGAAGGTTAACTCGGCTGCAACTTTCAAACAGCCCTAACTTTGGCCCCGGAACCCAGAATTGAGCATATTTTATATGCTTTTGGTGTAGAAGAAGCTACTTTATTCAAGTTCCAGACGAAATAAACGGGGGAAACCGGTCAAAACAGAAAACGGAACCTACAGGTTGAATTTTGAAGGTTAATTCGGCTGCAAACTTCAAACAGCCGTAACTTTTTCCCCGGAACCCAGAATTGAGCATATTTTATATGCTTTTGGGGTAGAAGAAGCTACTATAATCAAGTGCCAGCCGAATTAAACGGGGGAAATCGGTAAAAATAGAAATCGGAACCTACAGGTTGAATTTTGAAGGTTAACTCGGCTGAAACTTTCAAACAGCACTAACTTTTGCCCCGGAACCCAGAATTGAGCATATTTTATATGGTTTTGGGGTAGAAGAAGCTACTTTATTCAAGTGCCAGCCGAATTAAACGGGGGAAATCGGTAAAAACAAAAAAAGGAACCTACAGGTTGAATTTTGAAGGTTAACTCGGCTGCAACTTTCGAACAACCCTAACTTTTGCCCCGGAACCCAGAATTGAGAATATTTTATATGCTTTTGGGGTAGAAGAAGCTACTTTATTCAAGTGCCATCCGAATTAAACGGGGGAAATCGGTAAAAATAGAAATCGAAACCTACAGGTTGATTTTTGAAGGTTAACTCGGCTGCAACTTTCAAGCAGCCCTAACTTTGGCCCCGGAACCCAAAATTGAGCATATTTTATATGCTTTTGGTGTAGAAGAAGCTACTTTATTCAAGTGCCAGCCGAAATAAACGGGGGAAACCGGTAAAAACAGAAAACGGAACCTACATTTTGAATTTTGAAGGTTAATTCGGCTGCAAACTTCAAACAGCCGTAACTTTTTCCCCGGAACCCAGAATTGAGCATATTTTATATGCTTTTGTGAGAGAAGAAGCGACTTTATTCACCTGCCAGCCGAATTAAATGGGGGAAATCGGTAAAAATATAAATCGGAACCTACAGGTTGAATTTTGAAGGTTAACTCGGCTGCAACTTTCAAACTGCCCTAACTTTTGACCCGGAACCCAGAATTGAGAATATTTTATATGCTTTTGGGGTAGAAGAAGCTACTTTATTCACCTGCCAGCCGAATTAAACAGGGGAAACCGGTAAAAATAGAAAACGGAACCGACTGGTTGAATTTTGAAGGTTAATTCGGCTGCAAACTTCAAACAGCCATAACTTTTTCCCCGGAAACTAGAATTGAGCATATTTTATATAGTTTTGGGAGAGAAGAAGCGACTTTATTCACCTGCCAGCCGAATTAAACAGGGGAAACCGGTAAAAATATAAATCGGAACCTACAGGTTGAATTTTGAAGGTTAATTCAGCGGCAAACTTCAAACAGCCATAACTTTTGCCCCGGAACCCAGAATTGAGCATATTTTATATGGTTTTGGGAGAGAAGAGGCTAGTTTATTCAACTACCAGCCGATTTAAACGGGGGAAATCGGTAAAAATAGAAATCGGAACCTACAGGTTGAATTTTGAAGGTTAACTCGGCTGCAACTTTCAAACATCACAAACTTTTGCCCCGGAACCTAGAATTGAGCATATTTTATAGGGTTTTGGGGTAGAAGAAGCTACTTTATTCAAGTGCCAGCCGAATTAAACGGGGGAAATCGGTAAAAACAAAAAAAGGAACCTACAGGTTGAATTTTGAAGGTTAACTCGGCTGCAACTTTCAAACAACCCTAACTTTTGCCCCGGAACCCAGAATTGAGAATATTTTATATGCTTTTGGGGTAGAAGAAGCTACTTTATTCAAGTGCCATCCGAATTAAACGGGGGAAATCGGTAAAAATAGAAATCGGAACCTACAGATTGATTTTTGAAGGTTAACTCGGCTGCAACTTTCAAACAGCCCTAACTTTGGCCCCGGAACCCAGAATTGAGCATATTTTATATGCTTTTGGTGTTGAAGAAGCAACTTTATTCAAGTGCCAGACGAAATAAACGGGGGAAACCGGTAAAAACAGAAAACGGAACCAACAGGTTGAATTTTGAAGGTTAATTCGGCTGCAAACTTCAAACAGCCGTAACTTTTTCCCCGGAACCCAGAATTGAGCATATTTTATATGCTTTTGGAGTAGAAGAAGCTACTATATTCAAGTGCCAGCCGAATTAAACGGGGGAAATCGGTAAAAATAGAAATCAGAACCTACAGGTTGAATTTTGAAGGTTAACTCGGCTGCAACTTTCAAACAGCACTAACTTTTGCCCCGGAACCCAGAATTGAGCATATTTTATATGGTTTTGGGGTAGAAGAAGCTACTTTATTCAAGTGCCAGCCGAATTAAACGGGGGAAATCGGTAAAAACAAAAAAAGGAACCTACAGGTTGAATTTTGAAGGTTAACTCGGCTGCAACTTTCATACAACCCTAACTTTTGCCCCGGAACCCAGAATTGAGAATATTTTATATGCTTTTGGGGTAGAAGAAGCTACTTTATTCAAGTGCCATCCGAATTAAACGGGGGAAATCGGTAAAAATAGAAATCGGAACCTACAGGTTGATTTTTGAAGGTTAACTCGGCTGCAACTTTCAAACAGCCCTAACTTTGGCCCCGGAACCCAGAATTGAGCATATTTTATATGCTTTTGGTGTAGAAGAAGCTACTTTATTCAAGTGCCAGCCGAATTAAACGGCGGAAACCGGTAAAAACAGAAAACGGAACCTACAGGTTGTATTTTGAAGGTTAATTCAGCTGCAAACTTCAAACAGCCATAACTTTTGCCCCGGAACCCAGAATTGAGCATATTTTATATGGTTTTGGGAGAGAAGAGGCTAGTTTATTCAACTACCAGCCAAATTAAACGGGGGAAATCGGTAAAAATAGAAAACGGAACCGACTGGTTGAATTTTGAAGGTTAATTCGGCTGCAAACTTCAAACAGCCGTAACTTTTTCCCCGGAAACTAGAATTGAGCATATTTTATATAGTTTTGGGAGAGAAGAAGCGACTTTATTCACCTGCCAGCCGAATTAAACAGGGGAAACCGGTAAAAATATAAATCGGAACCTACAGGTTGAATTTTGAAGGTTAATTCGGCTGCAAACTGTAAGATCAAGTTTTGATCTAGTAGTACAACTCTATGTTTTGATGATTACAAGTTAACCTTTTGATATGAACAATTGTGGTACTCTAACGTGTTTTTCTGAGTGTGCTATTTACAGGCTCTGACCCTGACTCAATTTCACACAAATCAGAAGCACTGTGTATGAAGGGTAACCCAAGCAACGCTTTCGCATTCACCATGTTCAGTATGAACAGTGGAAAAGCTTCAGAAGATCTGAAGCTATACAAACTCTGATGAGGACTCAGTCGCTAGAAGCTCTGATGATCCAGAAGTTCTGACAACCAAGAAACACTGAAGGTTCAGATGTTCTGATGGTGTAGAAGACTCTGAAGATCCAGAAGCTGAATAGTGGAAACTCTGAAGTCCAGAAGCAAGAAACTCTGAAGGCCATGTTCTTCCCTCTGAGTTCAGAATCAGAAGATACAATGGTCAGAGGATCTGTGCTTTCCCTCTGACTCTGATCAACCGGCTTCACAAGTTCCAATACGAAGCATTCCTCTGATCAGAAGTCTCCTAGGTTTAAAGGTCGCGTCGCTATCCAAGTACAAAAGCATATGTACTATCCTGACGACCTACCTAACAGTCTCAGACACAGCAGAAGCTGGATTTTCCAGAACTGCCCTCCAACGGTAGCATTTCCCATGCAACGCTCAACCCTAATCCTTGGAGTATATATAGAGGCTGAAGATTGAAAGAAGCGGCTAAGAAACTAAGAAGCAACACACGCGCAAGACATTCAAAATATTCTAAGCTTTCTTTCATCTTGTAATTTATTTAGTTTACACTCAGCTTATTCAGAAGCATACCCTTGTAAACACCAACCTCAAACAGTTGTTTGATTTTCCTTAAGGGACCGGGTAGGTCAGTATCCTTAAGAAGACTAAGAGAGTGAATCTTAGTGGTGATTCCTTTAGGAGATCAAGGTTGATCGGATCCTAGAGAAGACTAAGAGAGTGAATCTTAGTGTGAGCTAAGTCAGTGTATTGTTAGTCACTTGTAGGTTTCAAGTGCAGTTGTAACAATTATCTGATTAGTGGATTGCCTTCATTCTAAGAAGGAAGAAATCACCTTAACGGGTGGACTGGATTAGCTTGAGGGATTTATCAAGTGAACCAGGATAAAATACTTGTGTGTTTTTCTATCTCTATCTTTTGCACTTAGTTCTCGAAAAGATTTGTTAAAATCTTTAAGGTGGTAGTTTTGTACTGAAAACGTTATTCAAACCCCCCTTTCTACCGTTTTTCATACCTTCAATTGGTATCAGAGCGCAAGTTCTGATTACCACACCTAACAGTGTTCAGTGATCCGGGCCGGTGTGAAAAACAATGGCTGCCACCACCAGTGAAACTCAAAGAGATGGTTACAACGCAAAGCCTCCTATGTTCGACGGTCAAAGGTTCGAATATTGGAAAGATAGACTGGAAAGTTTCTTTCTGGGTTTCGATGCAGATCTCTGGGATATTATTGTGGATGGCTACGAGCGTCCAGTTGATGCAGATGGCAAAAAGATCCCAAGGTCAGAGATGTCTGCAGATCAAAAGAAGCTGTACTCACAACATCATAAAGCAAGAGCAATTCTTCTAAGTGCTATCTCCTATGAGGAGTACCAGAAGATTACAGATCGTGAGTTTGCTAAAGGCATTTTTGATTCTCTGAAGATGTCTCATGAAGGAAACAAGAAAGTCAAAGAATCAAAGGCATTGTCTTTGATCCAAAAGTATGAATCCTTCATCATGGAGCCAAATGAGTCCATTGAAGAAATGTTCTCCAGATTTCAACTGCTTGTAGCTGGCATACGTCCTCTCAACAAGAGCTACACAACAAAAGATCACGTCATAAGGGTCATCAGGTGTCTTCCTGAAAGTTGGATGCCTTTGGTGACTTCAATAGAGCTCACGAGAGATGTTGAGAATATGAGTTTAGAAGAACTCATCAGCATTTTGAAATGCCATGAGCTGAAGCGCTCAGAGATGCAAGATCTCAGGAAAAAGTCCATAGCCTTGAAATCCAAATCTGAAAAGGCTAAGGTTGAGAAGTCAAAGGCTCTTCAAGCTGAAGAAGAAGAATCTGAAGAAGCATCAGAAGATTCTGATGAAGATGAGCTGACTCTGATCTCCAAGAGACTCAACCGCATCTGGAAGCACAGGCAGAGCAAGTTCAAAGGCTCTGGAAAGGCAAGAGGAAAGTCTGAATCCTCAGGTCAGAAGAAGTCATCAATCAAGGAAGTCACTTGCTTTGAGTGCAGAGAATCAGGGCACTACAAAAGTGACTGTCCAAAATTGAAGAAGGACAAGAAGCCAAAGAAGCACTTCAAGACCAAGAAGAGTCTGATGGTGACATTCGATGAATCAGAGTCAGAGGATGTTGACTCTGATGGTGAAGTCCAAGGACTCATGGCTATTGTTAAAGACAAAGGAACAGAGTCAAAGGAAGCTGTTGACTCTGACTCAGAATCAGAAGGAGATCCAGACTCTGACGATGAAAATGAGGTATTTGCTTCCTTCTCTACCTCTGAACTGAAACATGCTTTGTCTGATATCATGGATAAGTATAACTCCTTGTTGTCTAAGCATAAGAAGCTGAAAAAGAACTTATCTGCTGTCTCTAAAACTCCTTCTGAACATGAGAAAATCATATCTGATTTGAAAAATGATAACCATGCTTTAGTTAATTCTAACTCTGTGCTTAAGAATCAAATTGCAAAGTTAGAAGAAGTTATTGCCTGCGATGCCTCTGATAGTAAGCATGAATCTAAGTATGAAAAATCTTTTCAAAGATTCCTGGCTAAAAGCGTAGATAGAAGCTTAATGGCTTCAATGATCTATGGTGTAAGCAGAAATGGAATGCATGGCATTGGCTATTCTAAACCAATTAGAAATGAGCCTTCTGTGTCTAAAGCTAAATCCTTGTATGAATGCTTTGTTCCCTCTGGTACCATATTGCCTGATCCTGTACCTGCTGAAGTTGCTAAAAACCCTCTTAAAAAGGGATCTTTCTCTATGACTAAATATCATGCAAATATTCCTTTAAAATATCATGTTGAGACACCCAAGGTGATCAGAACCTTTGGGGTAACTAACAAAAGAGGACCCAGAAAGTGGGTACCTAAGGACAAGATTATCTATGTTGCAGATATCCTTGATAGCTCCACTGAAACACCAATCATGGTATCTGGACAGTGGATGCTCGCGTCACATGACGGGAGAAAAGCGTATGTTCCGAGAGCTGAAACTTAAGCCTGGAGGCGAAGTTGGCTTCGGAGGAAATGAAAAGGGTAAAATTATTGGTACTGGTACTATTTGTGTAGATAGTAGTCCATGCATTGATAATGTTTTATTGGTAGACGGCTTAACACATAACTTATTGTCTATAAGTCAATTAGCTGACAAGGGTTATGATGTTATATTCAATCAAAAGTCCTGCCGGGCTGTAAGTCAGATCGATGGCTCTGTTCTGTTTAACAGCAAGAGGAAGAACAACATTTATAAGATCAGATTATCTGAGTTGGAGGCTCAGAATGTGAAGTGCCTTCTGTCTGTTAATGAAGAGCAGTGGGTATGGCATAGACGGTTAGGGCATGCCAGTATGAGAAAGATTTCTCAGCTGAGCAAGCTAAACCTTGTCAGGGGCTTACCCAATCTGAAGTTCGCTTCAGACGCTCTTTGTGAAGCATGTCAGAAAGGCAAATTCACAAAAGTCCCTTTCAAGGCAAAGAATGTTGTCTCAACCTCAAGGCCGTTAGAACTTCTGCATATCGACCTGTTTGGACCAGTGAAAACTGAGTCTATAGGTGGCAAGAGATATGGGATGGTTATCGTTGATGACTATAGCCGCTGGACATGGGTAAAGTTTCTAACCCGCAAGGATGAGTCTCATGCTGTGTTCTCTACCTTCATTGCTCAAGTGCAAAACGAGAAGGCTTGTAGAATTGTGCGTGTCAGAAGTGACCATGGTGGAGAGTTTGAGAATGACAAGTTTGAGAGTCTGTTTGATTCCTATGGAATTACACATGATTTCTCTTGTCCCAGAACTCCTCAACAAAATGGTGTTGTTGAGAGGAAGAACAGAACTCTTCAGGAGATGGCTAGAACCATGCTCCAAGAAACTGGCATGGCAAAGCACTTTTGGGCAGAGGCAGTAAATACAGCATGTTACATTCAGAACAGAATCTCTGTGAGACCAATTCTGAATAAGACTCCTTATGAATTGTGGAAGAACATAAAACCCAACATTTCTTATTTTCATCCTTTTGGCTGTGTTTGTTATGTTCTCAATACTAAGGATAGATTGCATAAATTTGATGCTAAATCTTCTAAGTGTCTATTACTTGGTTATTCTGATAGATCTAAAGGTTTTAGATTTTATAATACTGATGCTAAGACTATTGAAGAATCTATTCATGTTAGATTTGATGATAAGCTTGACTCTGACCAGTCAAAGCTAGTTGAAAAGTTTGCAGATTTAAGCATTAATGTTTCTGACAAAGGCAAAGCTCCAGAGGAAGTTGAGCCAGAGGAAGATGAACCAGAGGAAGAAGCTGGTCCCTCTAACTCACAAACTCTGAAGAAGAGCAGAATCACTGCAGCTCATCCTAAGGAATTGATTCTGGGCAACAAAGATGAACCAGTCAGAACCAGATCCGCCTTCAGACCCTCTGAAGAGACCTTGCTGAGTCTGAAAGGATTGGTGTCCTTAATTGAACCCAAGTCCATAGATGAAGCTCTTCAGGACAAGGATTGGATTCTGGCCATGGAAGAAGAATTGAATCAATTTTCCAAGAACGATGTTTGGAGCTTAGTGAAGAAGCCTGAGAATGTCCATGTTATTGGAACAAAATGGGTATTCAGAAACAAGCTAAATGAGAAAGGAGATGTAGTCAGAAACAAGGCAAGGCTAGTTGCTCAAGGCTACAGCCAGCAGGAAGGAATAGACTACACTGAAACATTTGCTCCAGTAGCAAGACTGGAGGCAATCAGACTATTGATTTCTTTCTCAGTAAATCACAACATAGTTCTACATCAGATGGACGTAAAGAGTGCCTTCCTAAATGGTTATATCTCAGAGGAAGTCTATGTTCATCAACCCCCAGGTTTTGAAGATGAAAAGAAACCAGACCATGTGTTCAAATTGAAGAAATCACTCTACGGTCTGAAGCAAGCTCCCAGAGCATGGTATGAGAGACTTAGCTCATTCCTTCTGGAGAATGAGTTTGTAAGGGGTAAAGTAGATACAACTCTCTTTTGCAAGACTTATAAAGATGATATCTTAATTGTGCAAATTTATGTTGATGATATTATATTTGGTTCTGCTAATCAATCTCTATGCAAAGAATTTTCTGAGATGATGCAGGCTGAATTTGAGATGAGTATGATGGGAGAATTAAAGTACTTTCTGGGAATACAAGTTGATCAAACACCAGAAGGAACATATATCCATCAGAGCAAGTACACTAAGGAACTTCTGAAGAAGTTCAATATGCTGGAATCTACAGTGGCCAAGACTCCAATGCATCCAACATGCATTCTGGAAAAAGAAGATATAAGTGGTAAAGTATGTCAGAAGCTCTATCGTGGCATGATAGGTTCACTTCTGTACTTAACTGCATCTAGGCCAGACATATTATTTAGTGTTCATTTATGTGCTCGTTTCCAATCAGATCCAAGGGAAACCCACTTAACTGCTGTTAAGAGGATCCTAAGGTATCTGAAAGGCACCACTAACCTTGGCTTGATGTATAAGAAAACATCAGAGTATAAGCTTTCAGGTTATTGTGATGCTGATTATGCTGGAGATAGAACAGAGAGAAAAAGTACTTCTGGAAATTGTCCAATTTCTGGGAAGCAATCTAGTCTCATGGGCAAGCAAGAGGCAATCAACCATTGCTCTATCAACTGCAGAGGCAGAATATATCTCAGCAGCAATATGCAGCACTCAGATGCTCTGGATGAAACATCAGCTGGAGGATTATCAGATCCTTGAGAGCAATATCCCAATCTATTGTGATAACACTGCTGCAATTTCGTTGAGCAAGAATCCTATCTTGCATTCAAGGGCAAAGCACATTGAGGTAAAGTATCACTTCATTAGAGATTATGTACAGAAGGGCGTACTTCTTCTGAAGTTTGTTGATACTGACCATCAATGGGCAGATATCTTTACAAAGCCCTTAGCTGAGATAGATTTAATTTTATTCTGAAAAATCTAAACATGGACTTTTGTCCAGAGTGAAGATGGATCAGAACCTCTGACTATGATACTTCTTGATCAGAAGATGTCTAGTCCAGAAGGTAACTTCAGAGTGTGTGTGCCCACTACTGACTCTGATGAGACAACAACACGTGTTCAGAATTTCTGATGCATAG